>NC_056729.1:689390053-689529581 GCF_019279795.1 Protopterus annectens | reverse complement strand
AATCCAGAAAAACTGATTAGAATAGTGCCATTTCAGCCTTAAATCCAAAAGAAATTTCAATTTAGATGCATTTCTAGAGGGTTTGTGAGCCCATTTATGCCTTTGAAGCTATCCATTATCCTACTGTCTGCCACTTCCTTCAGTAATGCTTCTTAAGACAATACTGGCTCTCTGTAAAATCATCATTCACAGGTAATCCTTTCTTATGCCATCTACATGCTTTTCTTTGCATTGTTCTCTTCAAATGATTCTGCCATGTTGAGTTGCTGCCTGTGCATTGCACCTAAATCATGCTCCCTTCCCTTTCTCTTTTTCTTCCAGTGTATACACGTGAAGCTGGAGTGTTTTTTTGTACCTTAATCTTTCTTTGTACACTTTAGTTTTTCCTTACTTTTTTTGACATTAGGAATACAAACACTGCCATAAATGTGGCGGCAGTATCTTGCATGGAAGATTAATTTCTGCAGCTGTCAAGTCTCCACTGGTAACTGTATGTATGTGTTTTGCCCACCTTTACCACTGCCCCTTTCATGTTGCATTATGATTCTTGCTAGGTGCTGTCATTATGACTTCAGATACTTTTCCTTCTCTGCATTCCCTAGGACCTTCTTTACAGGGAATTTTTTCCCTTGGTTTTCCTAATTGAAGTTTGTAATATTGTACTATATACATACATATAACGTATGTATATATGTATGTATGTGTATATGTGGGTGTGTAAAATGTATGTGTGTGTGTGTGTGTGTGTGTGTGTGTGTGTGTGTGTGTGTGTGTGTGTGTGTGTGTGTGTAAAATGTATATGCGTTTGTGTCAAATGTATATTTGTGTGTGTCTGTGTGTGTAAAATGTGTATATATAATCTCAGGTGTTAAATCTGCATACCTTGCAAGCAGTATTTTCTTTTGCTGAAGACTGGTTTCTCCATCCATTGGCACTGTAGCACTTATTGCAATCAGTAAGCAGGTCAATCTTAATCTCTTATCCCATTGTAATATTTTTAACTGTAATCATGTTGCACTCCACAAGTTATCTTTTCCACAGACATTGTATCCCTGACATATTTTACTTCTAATCAGTTTCCAGTATGCTTCACCATGTGGAGTCCTTCCTTCACACTATTTCCTGTCCAGTTTCTTGAAAGATGAACTGACAGGGTATCTTCTGAAGCCCAGATACACCACATTTACTCCACCCCCTTTGTCTGCTTAAGTGATGCCCAGGCTTAGAGCTGAATCATGTTGGAATGGCACAACTTCTACTGCGTGATTTCTTACTTATGGCAGTATGTGTCTGCCCTGATTAATCTTTTTCTTAACTTTCCATCTTGTGAAGTTGAGATAGAGACACTTGTTATTGTTGTTTTTATATTAAATTTGAATGAATCATTGCATTTCTTGAATGTTAGTGTTGTAGCTAAGAATAATATTGTTGCCTTCATTTCTGCATTTTTTAAATGTGAACTTTCTTATTTTTCCAGGTTATCAGTGGCCATTTGGGATGGGTACGATGCATCACAGTGGAACCAGGTAATCAGTGGTTTGTTACAGGCTCCGCTGACCGGACTATTAAGGTAAGGAAAAAAAAAAACAAGGCTAGAATGTTTTGGAGAAGGGTTACCAGGCATTCTGCTCCTTTTTTCGCTCTTGTTTGACATGGCAGCAGAAAAACAGGCTGTAGGAGCATCTTCTGTTTTGTCTGTCATTTATTGTGTGTTTAAGCAACCAAGAATTTTGCTGTTATAACGTCATAAGTCTCATTGCATTATTACTGCATGAGATCATAGATATATATATATATGTATATATATATATATATATATATATATATGTATATGATTTTCATTAAGGTCAAGATGGATGCCAGAGTCTATCTTACCACATGCCTTCCTTAATGTTTCATGCTTGCCGCATGAAAGTAAATGAGTAGCAGCAATATTTTCCAATTGTTATTCGTAGTCAGCATTTTAGTACAGCTTTTTAATATTACGAATGTTAGATAATTCTTTTAAGTCTTGCACTGTGCTGCATACAACTGATTATCCAGGTGTCTTTTGCTGAAACATTGAGCTAACAGTTGTTTACTAAGATCTTAAAATAGCTCTTCTATTTGCAACTGCTTGTTTTATATTACAGATCTGGGATTTAGCAAGTGGGAAGTTGAAGCTGTCTTTGACTGGGCACATTAGCACAGTGAGAGGAGTGATTATCAGTTCACGAAGCCCCTACCTTTTCTCCTGTGGAGAGGACAAGCAAGTAAAATGCTGGGATTTGGAGTATAACAAGGTACAGTGCAGAAGCTAAACATAAAATGCCTAACTTTGAATGTTTTGATAAACCACAGGAAAGTATAAAACATTTTCCACCTTTTTTTTTTTTTTAGGTTATACGGCATTACCATGGTCACCTTAGTGCTGTATATGATCTGGATTTGCATCCCACAGTTGATGTATTGCTGACATGTAGCAGAGATTCAACTGCCCGTGTAAGTAAATGTAATATGTATGTATGCTGTATTAGCAGTCCTAACTCCACTCGTGTTCTCTGTCTGTATGTTAGTTGTATTGATACATGTGCATTTGGATAGTCCCCTTGATTACTTGTACCATATTCTGAGCAAGAATGCTGTTCTGCACATTACTACATTTAGCTACAATTAGCTTACTATTACTAGAAAGGCTCACCCAGACTCTGCTACACTTTGCTGTGAGGGAAAGGTTAGTTGGCTTTTTATTTGTTGTATTTTATATTACTTTATTGCCTTTTTCTATTTTGAATACTGTGATTTGTTTTCTTTACCTTGTGTTTTACTTGTATTCTGCTTTTAACTGCATATTAAAACTTGAAAAGAGACCACAGCTCTGTCTCTCATAAGTCAGACAGAAATCAGAACAGATCAATTAAGGACTCGCACATAAGATAGAACAGGTCAGTTAAGGTTAATCATCTGTGAAATGAGGGGATGGAGCTAGGAACTAAACCTTCTATTTAAGGGGTAAAATAAACATTTGAGAGCTTTACTAGAAAGGCTCACCCAGACTCTGCTACACTTTGCTGCGAGGAAAAGGTTAGTTTGCTTTTTATTTGTTGTATTTTGTTTTACTTTATTGCCTTTTTCTATTTTGAATACTGTGATTTGTTTGCTTTACCATGTGTTTTACTTGTATTCTGCTTTTAACTGCATATTAAAACTTGAAAAGAGACCACAGCTCTGTTTCTTGAGTCAGGCAGAAATGTTTAACCCCACCCTCCCACCTAGTTACTGTTGTGTTCTTAAACACCACCAGTTTCCTACCCCTTATGTTAATTTGACCATATATCTCATTTCCTCTCTGCTTTTACTGGCTTGTGTGAGTAAGCACAAAATTATCATTTTGTGAAATCACTCCCATTCAACAATTTAAATTTACTGGCCATCCAACTGTATTCCATAGTACCAGAATATAAAAGTGACCACCCCATTTCAATCTCTCTTGCTGTTTTAAAAATAGTGACTCTTCACTACTAAAACCTAAGTTACCTACTTTCACATCTAACTCCTCTAGTGTTTAGGATAGACCTTTTTTATCTTACCTTTAAGCATCCCTGTGACTAGCACTTGCTCTAAAATATGCTGGAAAGCACTAGGAAGCCTTAAACTGATACAAGCACTCAACTCTCTTTGTTAATAAGGAGAAATTAATTGTAGGCACTAAACACCCTATAATTGCAGAGTACCTTGCTAAAGTAAGGGAAAACAGCTCTTGTACTTTACAAAAAAATCACCAAACCAGGCATGTGCAAGGGTCAGCTTCTGTTGATTTCTCCTGTCCAACAGGTGAATCTGGGCATACTGGGGCAATGCAGCAGTTGCCTCATGTACACAGACAACCCTCTCCTTCTACCACCCAACACTACAACCTGCGAGAGATGCACTTACATAGCCGAACTGGAAGCAAAGCTCTCGCCACCTAAGATTGTGCTAGACAGTCGAGAGGGGAAGGTTATTATCCACACCACATCTCAAGCAACACCTAGCCCATCTAAACCTACACCACCAATGCCCTCACATAGCAACACTAAACCCTCATATGTGGAGGCCCTTAACAGTAACCTGCCCAAGCAACAAGGACCTCAGAAGCTGAAACGCAAACAAATACCAATCACAACCGAAGTGTCACATAGTTCACAACTCCAGTGTGCCACCCAACAACAGCCCCTAAGGCAAGACAACGTACCCAATACTTTAGTTATGGGTGACTCTAGTCAGGCACACTGATGTCCCATTCACCAGACTGAACAAGTAGAAAATTACAGTCAGCTGCCTGTCGGGTGCCAGGATCCGCCACATAACACATGCACTCAAGTCACTCCATAACAAGTACAAATATGACTGTCATTGTCCATGATGAAGTGAATGATTTGAGACATACCTCCCTGGACTACATGAAAAGAGACATGGAAGAGCTCTCGGATCATGTGGCCCAGGCAGGTATGACCCTAGCCCTTAGTAGCATCCTGCCTTCGCCCAGACTGATAGCACAGTGCAAGGACAAAATGATTGACTTCAACAATTGGCTAAGTTGCTGATGTCATTCAAAGGGGATCCAGTATCTGTCTGCCTGGGATTACATGATTGACAGACCACGATGCTTTGCCAGAGATGGTCTGCACCTATCGCCTATGGGATTCAGGTTACTGGCTAAGGCTCTTGCCACCCCTGTAGTGCCTTTTTTTAGGCAAAGTTCAAAGGACAAAACCACAACCATAACAGGTCCAAGCATACAAAATCTGAAGGTAATGCTACTCAATGCTAGAAGTCTAAACCTCAAAATTCACTCTCTCAAGGCACTCCTAAAAATGGAGAACATCGATATCTGTGCAATAACTGAGACCTGGTTCAAGGCTCCAGAGACCACCCCTGCAATACCAGGCTACAACTCTTACCACACTTTTCGGCCACCAACCAGGACCAAAACACTAAAGGTGAAGGAGTATCAATATTCACCAAGGATATTCACACCACCAGGCTAGTTGCCCAACACAATGCATCTGAAATTCTCCAGGTACGACTAACACTAGGTAAGACTGCAATCCAAAATGCAGCTTGCTACAGATCCCCCACCAAGCCCCAAGATTCTCACTACACCTTTCTAAACATTACTGGAAAATATTAAGATAAACCAAACACCGTAATACTGGGTGATTTCAACTACCCTGCCATTAACTGGGAAAACTACTTGTGTACCAATACCTTTGCCCAATGGTTCTTGGAATTCATAAATTCCAATGCCCTGGATCAGCTAATCCATAGTCCCACCAGGGGCTCCAATATCCTAGACCTGGTCATTACCAGCATGGGAAATCGATGCTCCACACCTATGGTCACCCCCTCATTGGTCAGGTCTGACCATAAGCTAATCATCCTTGACCTCCACACCCCCCCCCCCGAAAGGAAACCTCCATAAAAAACTTCTCCAAAGCCAACTTCATGCTACTCAAGTCAGAAGTGACATACTTCATGACACCATGCAGACGGGAACTGAAAGATCGACTGCTGAGTCCTACACTAAGGCACTCTATGAGCACATCCACTCGTACATGAATCGTGCCATCCTAAATAGAACCAACATGCTGTCCTCCAAAAAAAGGAAGCCAATCTGGTGGTCCCCTGCCATAAACTAACTTTACAACCAAAATGAAGAAACTGTTGCAGAAAAGAGGAAAATTCCAGGATGCAAAAATCTCCCTTACCAACCTTGGTAAGAAGCTGAGATCCCTCATAAAATCCTCCAAAGCTAGTTACGAAAATAAAATTGCCAAAGATTCCAAAGACAGCCATAAGGCATTCTATAGCTATGTTGAGAATCTAAATGGCAATGCTCAGATCTGCTCTGAGCTGTAACAGAATGGCATTAAATAATACTAATCCCAAGGATATTGCCAATATCCTGGCAGATCGATTCAGTGCCAACTTCACCCCCCCTCTCACCCCCTAAAGGACCAATCTCAATACCAAAGGTTTGCCAAATTCCAGTAATAATGGCCACATAGGTAAAAACGCACTCTCCAAAGCTAAGAATACAGCATCCATGGGACCAGACGACATCGCAGGCTGTGTACTACATGAGCTACAAAATGAACTGGCACCTTATTGAATCCCCAGATGATGTGGATATTCTACAAAAGGGCCTTACAGAAACAGATGCTTGGTGCCAGAGCCATGGGCTCAAGCTCAATGCCAAGAATTGTATAGTTATCCCCTTTGGGAAAAAACATGTACCCATTTATTACCACATAGGTGGCAGTACACTAAACACCAAAAGTGTGATAAGAGACTTGGGTACACAGGTGGACAGTGGTCTCACCTTCGATAACCACATCACCACAACATTCAGGAAATCCTTCTGTCTGACACACCTCATCGTGAAGAGCTTTTCTTCTGGAAAAAAGGAGGTTATTGTCCCACTGTACTCATCCCTCTTTAGACCCATTATAGAATACAACGCCCCATTTGGTATGTACCTCTCAGGACATCTGCAACAACTGGAAAGGCCGCATAAATACCTCACGAAAAGAATCACAGGCCTAAAGCAAATGCCCTATGCTAACCATGTAAAAAAACTCCAGATGTACTCTGTCACATATCATCTACTGAGAGGCGATCTCTGCTTAACATACAAGGCCATGTCAAACTCATGCTACACTTAAAGAAATCCCAATCCCTCAGAGCCACACGCTCCAAGGATCTAAACCTTGTCATCATAATGAACAAAACATGCTGGAGGGATAGGTTTCTGACCTAGAGACTCCCCAGACTCTGGAACAGACTGCCCATACATGTCAGGCAGAGAGCCTCTTTGGCCCTCTTCAGAAGGAACCTTGACAATTGGATGGGAGATAGGAAATTCACCCCGAGGATCACGTCAGTCTCCCTGCTAGACAGGGTTCCAGGGCAGTAAATATTGTGGGAAGAAATGGCCATGGAATTGTTATGGCTAGGCTTGTATAGGCCCTAGGGCCGATAGCCTACTAGCAACCTATGAACCTATTTGAATGTTGGAGCATGTATATACAAGACAGCTGTTGTGTGCAACATAGTAAAGACTTAATACTGGTATTGCAAATGCAGTCTTGGATGCTTTCCATAGATAAGTCTAAATATAATAGATGCAGTGAAAATGTGTAAGTTGTATAGTATAACATAGAAACAATGTTTAGTATGCAAGGCCATATTATTGCTGCACTGCAAAATCTTCTGTGCATAATATCTTATCTTTTTAAGGAAAACTAGCCTTATTTACCTGCCATATATGTTTAGTTTCTGTGCCTTTAGTTGAATATAGTTTCAGAGGGCCGTTTTTTGGCCTAGCCTATGGTGGAGGAACACACATTGCTGTGTGAAATATATTGTAACCTTTAACATGGAAACACCGTCCGAGATTATACATTTTGCCTTCTATACCTCATGTCAAACATCAGTCCTAACAAATGTATGGCTTCATGTAATGGCTGATTGTAGCAATGGTTGACCTTTCATGTGCAGAGAGTAACTTGGTATGTTCTTTTGCTCAATTGTGGTATTTCTAGCTACTAAGACTTCAGCCTCATATCATACTCATGTTCTTTGGCCTTCAAAATCCATCCCCAAGAAAGTAGCAGTCTAAGGAGAAGGTGTAGAGGGGTAGTATCTGATGTCCTGCTGAGACTCAAGGGAGTAAGTCCTTGTGAGGTATTCTTCAGCTGCTAAACTATACAGTCAAGATCCCATGATCTGTAATGAAGCCTGTTTGGCAACTGTCGCACCAAGAGAAGCAGGCATGTCTTACTGAGCTGACAAGCATTATTTGACTTTTGGAGTTGACATTTCTTCTGGGCATCCTTGTCAAAGCTTGAGTTGTAGTCTTGGAAGGGGAGGCTTGGCAACCCAGAGGACATTTCAGGCCTTGAGGTGGAAGCTTGAGATTCCCATCCGCAAGCTTAGACCTCCAAGTCAGATAACCCAGAAGGTAGGGCACAAATTACCTGCCCAAGTTTCCTGCAGTTTAGTGCATGGGCATCCATAGATTCCTTACTCTTTACCCGACTCCAGCTGTTTCTGATCAGTGAATCTCCTTGGCTGAGTATTTTTTTTTCCAGGTTCTTAATAATCTACAGCCATATTGTGATCCCTCTTTTTCTGGACTCCTCTCTGGTGAAAGAGAGAGAAAGTAAAGGATGATTCATCTGAGAGTGAGGAGGAGGATTTGATTTGCACTTCCCAAATTCCTTCACATTTAAGATATGACAACTACATAGAATACATTACTTCCTCCGTTTCACCCATAGAGAGTGTCATTTGAAGTCATACTTTGCAGGAAGAAAGAGGTATCCTTCAAATAGGAAGCCAAAGAGGCATCCAAAACCCAAAGACAGGCACATTAATTTACTGGGCCACATTACCCCCGACCTGTGGCTACTCCTGTTTTAAGAGCCTGAGGATGTTCTCCTTGCAGCTTTTAAGGAATAAGGCATCCATCTCCTCAGCCCCTGAGAAATCTGAAAGTTTCCAAAGGATCCAGGAATCCATAAGTTTTTATTTGTATTTGTTTACTGGAGTAGCACACTGATCACAGTGGATTTGCAGGCAAAGCCCTGGTGAATAGGCACACATAAGAAGTGAACAAAACACACACATGCATATACTACAACGTTTAGTTCAAGAAACAGTTTAGTTTTACCTGAGCCCTGTGGTGCATCCTACAGGGGTGTGTGTTGATCTAGCTAAGGTGTCAGCATTGATTTCTGCCTCCTGTACTCTGCTAAAAAACAAGGGAAGGTGAGTTCTAGACCATTTTGGGAAAAGTTATATACATCTGCCACTTTATCCTTCAGGTTTGGAAACTGTCCCACACACACACGACCACTTTACTCTCCTCAGCTAAGACAAGGAGAAGTCTGGGAGATGTCAAAAGGAGAACTAACTGCAGTTCAGACTATGAGTTGGGGAGACACTTAATTAAGTGTGCTTATGATACTGTAAAGGCAGCATCCAGGCTGGCATCTGTGAAGTCAGACATACAAAGGCAGATCTGGCTAAGGCTACCACTCCTGCCAGTGGATGTCAAAACTCAGCTGCTCAGTGTCCTACTAGATAAGAAACTTCTCTTTGGGAACCTCATTAGTGAAATGTTTAGGAAAATAAAGGAAAGGGGCAAAACCATACAGAGTGTGGTGTGACTTGAATTACTCCTCCTCTAAACATGGCCCTTACTACTCCAGACTAGGAATGGTAGGCCACCAAATGGAAGAAAATGGCTTTTGTAAGAAAAAAATGACCAGTATTACCGTAAAGGCCTTCCACCACCAGGTAGTAGCCATGCATGTTTGGATCCCTTGTTTTTAAGCAAACTCTTATGCCAGTCTTCTCCATACCTTCAAAGATAGCTGGAAGGGTAATCCATTGTCTGAAAAAACTGAGGGAATATTATCATTTCACAATGCTACAAGCTGTTGTTTTTAAAGAAACCCAAGTTGACCAGTATCCTTCTTGTTCCAGAACACTGAGCAAATCTAATTTCCCATTTTTTTGAACTTCTACTACTTAGGGGTTGTAGAACCTTTGTTTAGAGAGGACCAAAAGAAAGTGTATTCTCATGGCTTTTTCTGGTGCCCTTAAAGAAAGGGTAATGGAGGCCCATCCTGGACCTTTCGAAATTCAGTGCTTACACCCCCAAGTTCAAGATACTAACAGATAACAGATCTTGCTGCCACTCCTCTTTCCTCAGGCCCTGATGGTCACTTTAGGAGTCAGGGATGCCTCACTTCAGATTCCCATTCATAAGCACCAGAGGCACTTCCTTAGGTTGAAATGAGGGGATTCCCACTGTGTGTTTACTTCCTTACCCCTTGGATTGGCTTCTGTACACAAGGTCTTCCCAGACTTGTCTGGCTGTAAAAATATATTTCTACAGAACAAAAGGCATTTGCCTCTTTCCCTGTGTGGATGAGTGCCTCATTCAGGTACTGTCATAGGAAATGGGGAACAAGGGTGTCCATTTCACAGCAGATTGCTTCCAAAGTCTAGGGATTTCCTTCAACTTCCCAAAGACAACCTTCTCCATTTCCAAAAGAGTAAAATTGAACTCCATTTGCCACATGGCCTTCCTCCCTCAAGAGAAGGTGAAATACTTTTCATCATGTCTTCCACAACATGTTAAATAAAGTTAGCATGCTGGATACTGCGGTGGTGGTGCTGCGGTAGCATTGTCGCCTCACAGTACGACGTTGTCCTGTTCGATTCTCGGCTAGAGCATCTTCTGTGTGGAGACGTGCGTGAATGGGTGTCCCTTCGTTGAAGGTTGTGCTTCAGGCACATAAAAATCTACTGCCAATCATTAGCGGACCGGAGTTCCACTGTGGCGACCCCTAACCGGGAAAAGCCAGAAGACACAACAACAGTGCCTTAGCATGCTGGAATACATGGCACATGAGGAAGTGCTAGTGGTACCCAAGATCCATTTATAGCCAACACTTCCAGTCAATGGAAGAAATGTGTCTTACCATACCCTGCATTATCCTGTGAACTTAATTAGTAGTCCACCTAGGCCATACAGAATTTGGGGGTGTCTTTCACCCAGAAATGCCAAATTCTAGCCCTAACAGAAGCTTCAGACCTGTTATGGATGGGAGAAGGGGTGTAACTACAGAATGTCAAGGTACAATGTCAAGGTACAAGGACTGTGACCAGCATTCCAAAGAATGAAGCACATAATTTGAAAGAAATGATGGCTTTGGTGCATGCTGTCAAGGCTTTCAAACCAATCTGGAAGAAAGATGTCCTTTGGGTGACAGCTCGACATTGTTATGGTTATGTGGTATTGTCAGCAAGCAGGTAGCAACCTGATCATACCCCCGTTGTGCAAGGAACAAGCTCTTCAAGAACCTGTGTGCAAGTGTACCCTATGAAGACGCTTGGGTGGTGGATGCCTTCTCTTTCAGCTAGAGCTCTTTCTCTATACACTTCTTCCAGTCCCCCTACTCCTCATTTTGATACTGAAGATAAGAAGGAAAGCCCAAAGAATCATTTGATAGCAACGTTTTGGTCCAGGCAGCACTGATTCTGCCTCTTTGTGGAAATGTCCAGGCGGCAACATTGCATGCTGCCCCCTGCAGGTAGAACTCTTGTCCCAGAACCGACAGGCCATCTACACTCCAACCTGGAGTATTTTACTCTTATTTTTCAGACACCAGCTTACTGAGGACAGGTTTAATATACTTAAGTAGTGCAGGAAGTCTACCACTATGAAATTGTTTATACAAATGGAAAAGGTTTTCACTCTGTGGCCGTAAAAGGAATTGGGATCTGCTACAAAACCAGAGTCCCTGATCCTGCAGTATTTAAGTAAGCTGTTTAATTCAGGGTTGGTCATTGTTTCCTTTAAGTACTTCTTTCTACCATTTTATCCTGCCTTCAGTTAGATCTACCATTGAATAGCCTGCAACCTATTAAGCAGTTCTTAAAAGGAGCCATACACTGAGGCATTCTTCCTTGAGAATTGCACTGCATTCTAGAGAAAAATGACCCGACCAACCTGGTGAGCCTGCAACTTCAGTCCACATCAAAATTCTACCTTGGAAGATGAAATTATTAGCCTTCAGTTGTGAGGGAGGAGTGTAAAACTTTATTTCTTGATGTAAAAAATGCCATTTCCTATACTAGACTGACAACCACAACGGCCTTTTTAAGCCTAGCCATGCATCCCAAATCTCTAACAAGTTCTGGTAACCTTGATAAATGTAAGCAGGGGCTTGGGAGGTTAAACATTTACAAGCCAGGGCCTGGGAGATGAACCATTACCAGGCTGCCTGGATGGGGAATTTCCTGTTCCCCATTCAGTTGTCCAAGTTGCACTTGAATTGGGCTAGGAAGAAACTCTGCTTCGCATGGCTGGGGGAAGCCTGTTCCAGAGACTGGGTAGTCCCTGGGATACATACCTCTTTCCAGCAGGTCCTATTTATATCACAGGCTAGTCTTCCAGAAAGACAAGATCAGTCTATAAACAAATTCCTCCTTTATGCCCAAAATATTTACTGAGCTTTCTCTCAACCAAGCCATTTAGTTAGTGGGAAAAAATCCTACTGTTCATGGACATGCATAGAAAACTGAGATATTCCTTGCACATAGCCAAAGCGTACCTCTCAACTGTATAGATTTTCACAGAATGTCCTAATTTTTGCCTCATATTTTTGTCCATTTTTCATAAAATAGTTTTTCTTGCAAATTTGTGCTAAATCATTAAAGACTGAAGTTAGGAAATGATGAAGTTTTAGACTTCATGCCCTTCAGAAAATTCATGCTAATGCAAAACATATTATTCTATCAACTTTCTAAGTTTATAAGAGCAATATTTAAAAATTGTACCTATTTTTGAGCCTTTGTCCCACGTTTACTTATAGCTTTGTCCAGATTTCTTGCTCTAAGAGGTTGAGAAGTATGACCAAAGTTTCTATGTCCTTTGCAACAGGGAAAGAGACAAGATCTTTTTCTAATCGAGCAGTTTCCATATGGTTGGACCATTGTATCACATTGTTTTATTCTTCCCAAAATACGAAACTCAAAGGAACTGTAAGAGCCGACAGCATTAGAAGTACAACTTCCTCCTTCACCTTTATCAAGGGGAGGGTGGACTATTACAGGCTGTCTTAGAAGCACCTGCATGGACTTGTGTCCATCCCTTTTGCAAGCACTAGAGATTGGAAGGCAAAAGATGCATTTGCTACCACTGACTTACAGGGTGCAGGCTAGACCTTCCTTTCAGTCCACCTCCCTATACTCTTGAGCTTTGAGATTCATATCGGTAATCAGGACTGTGGTAGCAGTGATAAAAATAAAGAACATAACATATTTGTGTAATAGCTTAATATAATTGTAGATGTCTTGGATATGGTCACAAGCATGACATTAAAAATATACCAATTGTAGTTACAAAATTTTTTTCTCAGGATCACCATATGCAGTGCTTGGCATGTTTGGGAGCTTGTCTTTAATCTATAGCATGTGAGATTGCTCTAGTTTCAACAAGAGTCGCATTGTGTCAATTCAAAAGCCTGTAAGGCAACTCTGCACAGAATCCAGTACCCTAGTTGTAGGTGACTTGGTAGGGAGATACACAGATGCACCACTCAGCAGCTAGTGCAAGTAGAGGGTCACTGTCAGTTAGCTGTCAGGTGCTAGGATTTAAGTACACATATGACAGTCATAATGCAGGTATGTATAAATTACTTGCTGTCCCTTCGTGGACTATATGGAGAGAGAGAGAGAATGGAGTGCTCAGAATGTGTCCAAGGGCAGGTATGAACTTAGCATTGAGCAACATTCTACCATCACCAAGAATGATGCTACAATACAAACAAAAGATTATTGCCTTCAACAATTTTCTTGGCTTCTGGTGTCTTTCAAAGGAATATGCATCAGCCTGGGGAGAGGTGGTAGACAGTTCTAACTGCTTTGCTAGGGATGACTTGCACCTCTTCCCCCAAGGCTTTTGTATATTGGCTAAATCCTTGTTTGCCCCCATAGTACTTTTTTAGGCAGTGTCAGTCTCTTACATCTTACAACATAAAACAGAATCTGGACAACATAAAGGTACTACTGCTCAATGCCAGGAGCTTTAACAAAAGACCCCACTCCCTACAAGCATTCTTTACCCTGGAACACCTTGTTATGCATCACAGAAACCTAGTTCAACACCAGTGAGAGCATTCCATAATTCACTACCTGCCACATGTTCAGGCCCAGTGCAGTAGATGACACTAAAGGTGTCAGTGTCTCCATATTCTTGAAAACATTTTCACTGCCAAACTCTTTAGACAAGATAACAATCTGGGAACTCATCCACATCCAACTTACTATCAGCAAAATCCCTTGTATCATATCATATACTAACTACAGGATCCCCTCTGTGCCCCCCTCCCAGCCTAAATAGTATGGAGTCCCTGTTCATTAAGCCAAACACTGTTCCCTTAGGTGACTTCAGCTACCCCTCTATCAACTGGGAGACTTGCACGCCCTCAAACACATACGCCCAAAAGTTTCTGGACATCAATAGAAATTTTCTGGAAGGGTTAGTCCGTACCCCATCCAGGATGACAAATGTTTGGACTTGGTCCTTAACAATATCAGACAGCTTTACTCCCCATGAATTGTAACTCCCTCTCTTGTTAAATCAGACCATAGGTCAGTCAAATTTACTGTAAGACTGAAGCTAGAATTTTTCTTCCAGTATCTCAGTATTCAGACATTATGTGAAGGCTAGTCTACTAAAACTGAGTGATGTAGCTAAATTCAAAACACATTCCAACTTGAGGACTCCACTGCTTATGCAGAATCCTTTTCTGCCAAATTCTGTGCACATTTAAATAGGTGTATAAACACAGTTGTCTCCCTTTGAAGTAAATAGAATGGCAAATTTTAAAATAACCCCAAGGGAGTAACACAGATATAAACAGGCTCTATTTAAAACAAAACAAAAACAACTAACTGGGCGCAAAAATAAGTTTCTCTCAGTGCCAAAAACAGAGTTGCTAACCGTGATCTCCAGATCCTGATGAAATCAACTAAAGCCAGATAGGAGGTAAAAATAGCCACCCAGGCAAAGGATAACCACAAAGTCTTCTTTAATGAGGTTTGAAACCTCAGAAATTATTCCCAGCACTTCACAAAGCTAATAGTAAATTGTGTCAAATACCTGGTCTTAGAGGACATAGCCAGTCTACTGGCAGATGAGTTTATCTCAAACCTTACCCTGTCCTCCTGTATTGTCAGAGTATATTCCCCCCTCCCAAAACAAGCCCTTAAGGAGATAACCAAGGCCAAGAACACTGGTTCTATGTGACTGGATAATGTATCAGGCTGTCTGCTGGCCAGCCTGTAACAGGACTTTTCAGACTGTCTACAGAGGCTGTTCAATATCATCCTTCAAACAAGCTTTGTGCCGGACAGATGGAGGACAGCAACAGTCATCCCCTTGTACAAAGACAGGGTGTCAACAGGCCTGGGTAGTTATAGACCCCTAAGTCTGATCAGCTTCATTTGTAAGGCTATGGAAAGTATCATTATGGAATTAATACATAAGAACATGGATAATCTAGAAAATCTCGACACAAACCAATTTAGATTTGTCAAGGGCAAATCCTGCCTACTTAATCAGGCCCTCTACTTTGAAGAAGTTACTGAAGCAATGAATGAGAGCAAATCAGTGCACATTGTGTGTCTAGACCTCACAAATGTGTTCAACACCATCCCACATTTGGATATTGTTGATAAAGTCTCCCAGCTAAATGCAAATTCATAATTAACCCCCTGGATAGATAATTGGCTCACAAACAGAACCCAGGAAATTTGGGTGGGTGGGTGGCTCTACACCTCTTTACTAGCAGTGTACCCCCAGGGTTCAGCCCTTGGATCACTCCTCTTTGGCATTTACTTCTTGGAGGTCCTTTGTAGCTATCACATTAACAATGTCTCCATTAAAGGTGACCTTCTACTGTGGGAACCTCTAGGCAATGAACTGCCCTTTGATCACTTATTTGCTATTGTAAAGAAACCCTTTTTCATCACATAGCCAGATAACCTATATACAAAGGTATTGCATCCCAGATCAAAGGAGATGTAATCATTTCATTGTGCTCTGCTCTTATTAGGCTAATCATTGAGTATAATGCACCTCTCTGTATGTACCTGTCCAAACACTTGTCACAATTTGGAAAGACTGCAATGCTTTCTCACTAAAAATATCAAGGAATCTTAAAAAAAATATGTAGATTGTCACAAAGCCTTTGTCCCTCTTCTCAGTATCATATAGGCTGCTAAGAGGTGACTTCTGCCTTGTGTTTAGAGCCTTAACAGATCCCTGTCCTTTCTGACCTCTGACACATTCTTAAGTCCAGTGGTAGCATGAACATCTGCTCAAAGGGTCTCAATCTTTTGCAACATAAATAGGACATGTTGGAGGGATAGATATGTATCACGGATAATAACACTCTGTGGAGCTGCCTTCCATTCCACATAAAGCAAAGTACTTCTGTTACTGTATTCAAATGTAATTTGGATGAATGAATGGTAAACTGAAAATTCACCCCTAGTTTAGCACCCACGTCCCTCATATATAGGGGCGACAAGTAAATGTCCCAGCATATCCTTGTTCTGCCCACCCATGGGTTATTCATACACAAAACACGAGAGACAAAAAAAACTGCCATGGGAATGTAAGGCTAGGCCTTTTAAGATTCTCACTGGTCAGTAGCTTAGTTAGTGCCTGTGAACCTATGAAGAAACTGTAAAATCTTGCTTATTAAGAGGTTGCTGTTTAGGGACAAGAGTGAGAAAAGGAACTTATACCTCTCTTTCATTCAGTCAGTTTTCATGGCACAAATAACACCCCCTTCTAAGAAGAGGGATAAAGTTTTTACCAGTCCACTTTCTGGATCTCTTTTCACTGTAAGAAGGCAGTAATTGAGGACAAGGAATCTGCTTCATAATTGGTGTGGCCACACTTGTTGCTTTTCACCATTTGATTCTTCCAAAGACAAGATGACTACTGTTAAGCGTAGTACATCTCCAGCTTCATAATTAGAGATTGCCAGACTTACTTTCTGCAGGCCTCATTCAGTTATAGCCATGCATTCTGTCTTGTACCATTGAAATGTAGAAATGAACATAATTTATTCAGAAATAACAGAGGTGCTGTTGCTGATGTTAGATGATCACTGTTATCCTGTGCCGCCCTTCATCCAGACTGGGCCAGGATTCTGCTTCTCCCTGTTCAGCCTGTACTCATCAGGCTGATTCCCCCAATTATTGAATAATTTTGGGAACTTCTGACTCCATCCATGCCTACATCAAGAGAAAGCTCATCACCAACCCCCTGGCAACACAGTTGTTAGATTTTTTTTTTCTTTGCATCTTCAGTGTCCGGTCCACCTTCACTGCCAAATGTTCAACACCAATACCATGTAGTACCATTGGCACCAATCAGTGTCAGTGGCTTAAGGCCAATTCCTGCAATTCTTCCTTTGTTGTTGTAGACTTCGTTAGCCTTTCGTACAAAGGGGAGTCTTGGCATCAGGGCCAGTATATGCTCCCCTACTCCCAAGAGCAGTTTTCTGCATTCAAAGCCCTTGATGCAGATGGAGTTACAAGCATCAGGTCTGACACCAGAGTTGCTCCTAGTAGCACATAGCATCCAGAGCATTGGCTACAGCCTTGCTTTGCACCTCTGACCTGTCTCACTCAGTGTGTGCAACTTTCTCTTCCTTTAGGATCAGAAGAGAGAAAGATCTCTAAAGAGCCTTATAACATTAATCCAGTTTCCTTTTCGCCTCCTCATCCTTGGACATCTCCCATTGAGAAGTCCGAAGAGGCACAGATTCAGAAGAGAAGCATCTTGTCTTGCCTTTGGAGTCCCCTTTTCTGGATACTGAAGGTGGGTATGAAGGAAACGTCTTGCCATCCCCTGAAGGTGATCTCTGTTCAGGACAGTTCTAGCATTTCTTACAAGGGAGGTTAGCCCATTCACATCCCCTTATCTCCTGAGAGGGTTCTCCAGGAGGCTGCCTGCTGTCCCGCTTCAGCTTTCTTGGTGGTGTCCTCAGCAGACAAAATATCCTTGATCATCTTGGAGGCTAATGTAAACATTTTTGTGATGGCCTGTACTCCAAGAAGACTCAACAGCATCCTTCAGCTACTTGTCAACTGGTATGTCCTAGTAAAGTCATGTGTTATAAACACATGTTGCTGAGGCAGCCCTTAAACTTCTCCAGATTTGGAGATCCACCCCCAAATAAGAAATCCAGAGCTGTGGATTACTATGGGAAACGTGTTTGCGTTTTCCACATTTGCAGTAAGAGCTCTTGATTGTCATGTATGTTAAGATTCCAGGGTAAACTTTCAGTTAAGTTTTACAAGAAGCCGAAATAGCTACCAAAGGAGCAGGAGAAAGTTGAAACAAAACAATTTCAGGAGATAACAGTGGCTTCCATTTCTAACCTTCACTTGTGCATGGCGCATAAAATCATTAATGGGTTAGCTGGAGCAGTAGGTACCAGCTTTACAGTCCTTTACCATGCCTGACTGCAGCTGATGATTTTACCTTTCTAGACATCCTTTTTGAATACCCCATTCAGTGGCTATGAAAGTTTTGGGCTGAATTTGAGGGAAGGTCACCTGGAGAGTGAGAGACTGTAAGAATTCCACTGCTGTGGGGGTCCATTTCCAGACACCACAAAGAACCTTCACTATTCCTGGACAAATGTCAGATGTGGTTCTCAGCAGCAGCAGTGGAACTAGAAATTTGGGAGTCGTTCATATGGCCATGCCTCTTTCCAGAATGGATGCCGGCCCAGAGACTGGAATAGTCAGCAGAGCAGTGGACCTCAAGATTTCTTGTTCAGTAGGCAATCACTGCTGAACCCCTGAAGGCATGCAGTGATTTTCCTGCTGTGCATGCAGGCAGGGGTGATTTGTTCCTCAATATTCTTGCATTGATGGACATCAGTACAAGGCATAAGAATCAGGATAATAAAATCCAGAGACTGTAACATTCTGTTCCAGACGTTCTTCATTTTCCTGATGTCCCACGTCATCAAACCACTTGGTTTCTCCACTTCCACTATTAGTCAAGGATGTTGCTTACCCTTTTATTATAGTCCAAATCCATACCTGTGCTCAGAGTGATGGAGAGAATGCAATAAAAATGTATAAAAGGAAGTAGTCTAGAAAAGGAAGTAGTGTAGATTTACTGCTAGGGCTCTGTATCAGTTTTCAATCCTGATTACTCTTGTACTAGACTTATCACAAATCTTTGACTCTGTCATTGTGTCCTCCATTGTGTCCTCCATTAAAGTTTATCTTTTATCAATATCTAATTTTCATCAGTCACCATGAGAAATTTGTAAGACAGATTAGTTAGGGCTTATTTTGTACTACCTACAGAAAATGTGATGTTACCTTTAAGATGTAAATGTACTGTGACTTGTAACAATTGTAATGTATGTCAGCACATTGTTTTTAATTTTAATAAAATTAATGGTAAGGTATTTCAACCTGCCAATGGATTTTCATGTGATACTGTTGGAGTCATATATTGCCTTAGGTGTCCCTGCACCCTGTTCTATATTGGACAGACCAAGAGAAAGTTTAAAATCAGGTTGCAGGGACATTAAAAAACAAAGGTTGGAAAGTTCTATAGCTGTTCATTTAATGTAAAACATAACAGCGACCATAGTTTACTGCAAGCTGTAGTTTTAGAAAGTCTTTGTAAGATTGGGAGATGAAGCATTGTTAAAAATGTATTATACAAAGAAGCTATTTTAACTTCAAAACCCAAAGTCATAGTTGCATGTAAGATATTATATCTTCCTCACCTTCAGTTTATCCATGACTCTGATGTTTTTGTAGGAATTTCAGTAGCTTTTTGGTTTCTTTTTTGATCTGATTTCGAGCTCCGGCTCTGCTCTTCCCAGCTTTGCTCTGGGCTCACTCTGCTCCCCATACCCTACCCCTATTCCCAGCCACACCCTATCTCACTAGATTTGTCTCCATCCTCAACCCCACCCTTTCTCTCCAACATCCAATCAACCCCCCTCCACTACCAATTACCTGAGAAACCCACCCTACAGACCACACATGCATACCTCCACAGTCATTATGGCCCCTCCAATCTGCACACATAACCTAATTAATGTCATCCCCTACATAGTCCATATTTTAATTCTAGTCTTCCTAATACAAACCACATCCACACCAGACACCATCTACCTGCCTCAACCCACCTTAGGCACACAAACCCTTCCTATAAAACTAAACAAACATAGCTACTCAGATGTCTCTCCCTCTCTACTAGCAACAAACATCATTACCTCCAACAGATTAAAACTACTGCTGCCTACCCCAAAAATTAAATTCTGCTTAGCACTACACTACAAACCCACCTCACATAGACAAAAGACTCGCACTACATCTTATGTACTCCACACGTTAATACAATTTGGAGATATTCATCCAAACCCAGGGCCAGTCTACACTCCTACATCCGCCACTAGCCAAGCTTACCAAACATTTCACCATGCCCATACACTCACCTCTGGACTACATAATCACTCATCTCAAAATGCACTTCACCTAATAACAGTAAACACTCGCAGTATTTGCAATAAAATCACTGAATTCCATACTTGGATAACCACACACCCCCAAATATTATTGCAGTAACAGAAACTTGGCTAAAACCACACATAGCTGACACTGAAATTCTCCCTCCAGGTTACAATATAATTCGTTCAGACAGACTTCATAAAAAGGGTGGTGGTGTAGCATTGATCTACCAGAACTCACTACAAATAACCTGCACAAAACCCCTCCCCACCTTTGAAAACTTGAGTTCCTACTTACCTCCCTTCACATAAATAGAAACAAGGAAGTATGCATAGCAGTCATTTTTATTCCCCAGGCTGTAATATCCATATACTCGAAGACTTCGTATCTTGGACAAATCAGAATACACTCCATGAAACTATAATTCTAGGAGAGACAAACATTAATTGGTTAAACTTAGACACCCCCTCCCCAACAAACAGCATTAACCTTCATGGTTTTACTCAACTCGTCAACACTTCTACTCATGTTCTATCAACACTCGGTGAATCAAGCCTAGACTGGATGCTAGTAACCCATCCCCAGAACTACACAAACTCGGGCACCTTACCAAATATACTGTGACCACCTCCCAGCATATACTTATAGGACCCACCCTCATACAATCAAAACGCATTCATATAGAACATAAAGGAACCTTGCCCACTTTGATCTAAATAAGTCTATAAGTATCCTAAACTGCCAAAATTGGAACCCATTAAAAATACTCACCTTAGATGAAGCCATTAACTATTTCAGCAAACTCTTTCTAGATGCTTTCAATAGCCTAGCTCCAATACGTACTAAAAGAACCAAAACTAATCATGCCCCATGGTTAACAAAACAAACTAAACAAAATATCGTTCTTGGAAACCAAGCATGGCTGAAAGATAGAACAAAACAAAACGAACTACACTACAAACAACTCTGTAACAAATCAAAAATGCTTTTGATACAGGATAAAAAAGATTATGTTTCCACTAAACAAACTACCTCCTACAACAGTCCCAAAAAAATCTGGAAATCTTTCTCCTCTTTTCTTACCTCAGGCACCATCCAAAACCCATCTCCAGCACCTAAAAAAAACACCACAACAAATCTCCCAAGATTAACAACCATTTAATTTCTACCATTCAAAAACTTCTCAAAGACTGCCCATCTAGCCCAACCCCACACCTTCCCCAACCTACGGAACACACCCTCTCCCCTGCAGACTACACTAATACTCAACCAGCCAACACCTTCACTATCCAAACTGTACCCACCTCCCTAATCCTGAAACTCTTAAAACAACGCAAACCTTGCTCATTATCTGCAAATGATCTTCCCCCAGAATATCTGCAACTGGCAGCTACCGCAATAGCATACCCAGGTACAATCCTCATAAATCACTGTCTCTCTGAATCCTATGTTCCTCTTCTATGGAAGAAATCTATCATTACCCCACTACACAAATGGGGAATCTTTACAACTACTGACTAATCTTCATACTCTCCCCACTATCAAAAATCCTGGAAAAATGTGTTCACTCACAACTACTTAACCACCTCTCATGTAATGCTCTTCTATCCCCCACCTAACACTGTTTCCGTCCAGGGCATAGCACTATCACTGCCCTTCTCTCTTTCACTGACACCATCAACAAAGCCTTAGATGCAGGGCATCCTACCTCTGTAATCCTACTGGATCTATCTAAGGCTTTTGATGCAGTGTCTCATACTAAGCTACTAATTCAACTATCAAGACTAGGCTGCTAGTCCAAGGTCCTTAAACTGGTTCTCATCTTACTCACAGAACAGGGAACAAAGCAGTAAGGTGGCTAAATGTGCAATCTGGCTACCAACCTAATAATATAGGAGTACCACAAGGATTCATTCTAGGTCCACTGATGTTCAGCATTTTCATCAATGACCTACATAAAGACCCCCCCCCCAATCCAGAATCTCATCCAATATGCCGATGATTCAACTCTGATATCCACCTCCAAAAACTTCTCAGATCTCCTCACAGCTACACAACAGGCCTTTGCCTCTATCGAATCATGGCTTATTAACGCACATTTTATGCTAAACCCCCAAAAAAACTTTTACTTTTCTCAACAAAATCACCTGACACTGACTTCAAAATCCTTGCTAAAGACGACACAGAAATAGAACTAGTTAATACAGCCAAACTAGTAGGTATAACAATAGATAACAAACTCGCTTATGAACCTCATAGCTTGAATGCAATAAAGAAAACTCATTTCAAACTAGGCAAACTATATCGCCACAAGCTCTACATGGATAAATATACCAAAATAAAACTAGTCAATACCTTACTCATCCCTTCCCTTCTTTATGGTAGTGTCATTTTTACCAATCTTTACAACCCTTAGTAATAAACTACAATCCTGCTGCAATACAATTGCCAAATTCGCCTTAAAAAAACCACCGTTCTCATCACTGTCAAGCAATAACTGAACTAAAATGGTTAGAGTTTTCCCACCATCTAAAATACACCCAACTAACCTTAGCCCACAAACTAATTACTAAACTTAATGAATGCCCAGCCCTCGACACAATCCTACAAACTTACACCCCTACAAGAACTCTAAGATCTTCTTATAAACTCTTGCTTGTGGTAACAAAACCCAACAAAAGAGATGGACAATGTCTTTTCTCCGACACTACTGCAAAACTATGGAATAACCTATCATCTGAAAAAATCCTAACTGACTTACCCAAAAGTCTTTAAAATGCCTCTAAAAACACATTATCTAAACAAGCCATCCTGCACCTGCCTCAGAAGCAAACCTCCTTAAAAAAAGCACATCCCGCAAAATACTGGGTTGGCGTATCTTTGTAAAACCAAGTCTTCACAACAACTACTGGCAAACCACTATACAGTATACTATACTCCTTACATAAGAAAGTGCTGTTTCAAAACCCATGCTTTTCTACTGTAGAATAATGTAAATTCCTGCAAATTACATTTTGAAATATGTTTTCTTGCATCTTGTATAGAATAATGTAAATCCTGTAAATTGTATTTTTACATACGCTTACTTCTGTGTCTTTAAGATATAGTATGTTTTAATCTTTGTTATCACTAAAATGCTTTGTGGAGCTTTTCTCCCCGGGCCTCCACTGAAAATGGGTCTTGCACTCAGTGGACTTTCCCAGTCAACAAATGTTAATAAATAAATAAACTTTAAAATATAACACTCTTGCACCAGGGGGACTAAATCAGGAGATTAATTGGAAATGCTTAATTATCTTATTGTTTAATTGCTTTATTGTTTTACTGATTGTATTAAGGGGTATTTATATAGGGGAAGGTTGTGTAAAGAAATGTGACTCTTTGAAGGCTTTATCAGCCAAGGCGCTAAGTGCAGTAAATCATTTGGATCTAATCCTGTTGTTTTCTTTTATGTGTGGTATTGGTGGTTTTTTATCACCATGACAATTTCTTGGATTTGCTTAAGGTGTGCAAAACCATTCTTAGAGGCAAATTTCTTATTAAATCTCTCTTAGAGAGTCGAGAGGATTAACACAATCTCCTTTTGAACTGGCCACTCCCACAGAGTTTAAGTTCTTATCATGGAAAGCTATGTTCTTAATGGCATTCACTTTAGCCAGATAAATGCCAAAACTACATTGCTCTGACTGTAGTGTACAGGGTCCTGGTTTCGAGACTTGGCTGAGCTGATTAATGGAATAGACTTCCCATACATGTCAAACAGAGCACCTCACTGGCCCTCTTCAAGAGAAATCTTAATGAGTGGATGAGAAATAGAAAATTCACCCCTGGGATCACTCCAGTGGCTCTACTCGACAGAGGCACTGGGAACTAAGGTTGGGTGGCACGATGCCAGGGTAATCCTATGGACTAGGCTTGTAAAGGTTCCAGGGCCATTAGCCTAGTACACACCTATGAACTGCAGCCTGCCTGTGTTGATTCTTATTTTATTTTTTTACAAGAAAAATGTAATGCTAAGTACTTAACCCTTATTTCCAAAGTGGCTACAGAATTGCACTTCAGCAAAGCCATTTAACTTGTCTTTTTTTAATTGCTCTTATAAAGGGGAATACTTCCTGTGCTGCTTGTTGTTAACAGATAATTCAGAATGTATTTATACTGAACAAAATCTTTTAGAAGGGATAATCAGCTATTCATTTCTTTTACACATGACAGGTTGGGAGAGAAAGAATCCAAAGTAGCATGTGGCTTACAAAATGCATTATGTTTTGCTAAGGAAAGTATGTAATGAGTGTCCTATGTTTCCTAAAGCCTATTTATAAGGACTTTGGCTTCCTCCAGGTTTTGTTTGCAAATGCATCAGCAGCCCTGTAATTTGGATGTGGTGTTCAGGCAAAGGTCCTTTTTTTGGGGACATCATATTATATGGAATCCTATCTTTGCTGGCCAGAAACTGTGCTGGGGACTTTCTTAGAGATGAAAGAGAATGGACTTCTATAATTTTAGATAAAAAAAAGTTATGTACTTATCAGAAGTAGAGGTGGATGGATCCAAGGTTATCCTTTTCAACAAATTCAACCACTAACACCCTTCCCTTGGTATGAAGATAGGCTTGGAGGAAGAGAGTTTACGTAGGCACATGAGCTTAGTGCTGAGCTCCCAAGACGTATGCTTGTAAATCTGAAGAGCAAAGGCAGGAGCCAGGTGCAAAGTGTTATGAGAGAAGTTATAGACTTGGAAAGTTTTCAGTGCCCAGCTGACTGGAACATAATATACAAGTATTAGATGTTGAAAGGATAAACTATTATCACTTTGACGCATCATTATAGTGAGTAATTTTGTTTTTAGCATTTCAAGGCTGGTTAGCTAGGCAGGGATTTGAGCAATTTGGGGCTGGTTTAGTTAATCTTGGGAATAGGATAGGCATTAGCCATTGCCGGATCACACCTTATGAAGGTAAGGAAGCATGCTAGGCAGAGCTACATTACACTAAAAATGCTGACAAAGTTTTTGTTTTTGCATGCATAGGAGCATGATGCATATATGCACACAAAGACACCAAACTTCTGAGGGTTTATGAATGGGTAGAGAAAAATTCTTCCTGTGACCTACTTTACCTTCTGACTTTATGTTGTCTACCATCATCTTAATACAGACTTCATGACCCAGAGGTATAAAATCATAATTACAAGCTAGATGACCTTGATTTTAGCAGCCTGGATACCAGAGGGGTCTGCAGAAAAGGGTGTAAGTGAATGGCTGTTGCTGCCTCCGTATCTTTGGAAAAGGGTGAGACGCATCCCCAGCCTGCTCTACTGCTGGCATATAGCAGAGATGAGTGTAACAGCAGGAACCATCACATGTCAAGACTGTGAGCTCACCAAGCAGTGCATTTGCATGCTGTAGCTAAGGTCCAGTGCACGCCTAGAAGCACGCTTGTATCACTAGGCTGGTATTGCAGGAGTGCATGCCTATCAAGCTGCTGTTAGGAGTAACAGTGTTGGGTCAAGCAAAAGCCCTGACAACTGCCTGAATGATGGTGTCCTGTAACTGTTAGTCTGTGTGTGTGTGTGGGGGGGGCTAGTCGGAGGCTGAATGTTATTAGACGTGGAGAAAAAATTTGGGGAGGAAAAAAATTAAAAATTATATCCTCACCCTAAAATGTCTCCCACAGCTATTCTGCTGTGACTCTTGATGTATGCCTTGCGCCATCTTTGATGCTGGTATGTTTTCACAAAACCACTAAACAAGCTTTCAGTATGGTATCTGTTGATATTGCATGGTTCTTAGCACTTTTGGTATCATATTTCATTGGTTTATACTAGGCTAAAGACCAGTAGGGCCCTTAATAAGGCTAGCTGTGCAACCCAAGTGTGACCCACAGATTTGATTTATGTAGGGGGTGATTTATTGAGTGCCTCTGTCCATCAGAGACATAGGTGCCAGACCAGGGGTGAATTTCTGATTACCCATCCATTGGCCCAAGTTGCACTTTAAAAAATTTGCATCAGAACTTTTTTGTTATGCAGTATGATTTTTCTTTAGTATATTTAACTTGATTATAGCGATAACCTCAGATTATCTAAATAGAAATTTATTTCCTGAGCTGCAGGTGGGATTCTTCCCCTCCTATTTGGATGTCTGTAACTGTAGTTTATTTGTTAGTGTACTGACATATTAGGCAAGCATTTTCATTAACCATGTCCTGTTAAGTTTGTTTACTGCTAGTATTTTTCATCAGTATTGAATATTTAACCTTTGATCATGGCAATATGGTGACATAGCTGCTTAGTTTAAATAGTTAAGGCCCTGAGTTTCTAATAAAAATCATTCATTCCATAGTTCTAGATTTGTTCAGGTAATTTTGTAGAATGTACACACACCCAAGGGTCACCTACCCCTAAAAAACAGCATAATGTTAATCACCCTTTAGCTACCGGAAACATAAGAGTGGAAAGAAACATAGGAAAAACAGACAATGTGGAAAAATTCCTCCAGGTGTTGATACCTCGGTAAATGATTTTTATAATGTCCATAATATTTCCTCTGTTGAATTAATGGATGTAGAGAGACAACTTTTGAATAAAGGTTTGAACTATGTCCCTGGCTTTTTTGTGGGTGAATATACTTTAACAAATGATGTGTTGTCATTTTGTCTGCTCAATCTTAGATTGTGTTTTGGTATTAATGATCAATCCCGAAGATCTACTGATTTTTGGTTTCACAAGTCCACATTTATGCCCCCAATGAATAAACGGGTTTCCATTTTTTCAAGGTTCAGTTCTTAAGGATCTGCATTTTAAGATGAGTCCGTCTCAAATACTGTCTCACAACCTTTCAGTTTCTGAACAGCAGGCTCTCACTAGTTTGAGTAACAACAAGAATATAGTGATTTTGCCAGCCGATAGGGGCAGGGCGGTAGTTGTAATGGATTGGGCTTCTTATTTTTCTGAAGCCCAAAGACAACTAACAGATGCAAGGTATTACATGCTTATGCCAGTTGATCCTAATACTATATTCAAGCAGGAAACTGATGTGTTTATTCAGAAGGCTTTTGAAGAAGGTATTATTAATGATTCAGCTGCACAACATTTAACAGTGGTGGACCCCCAAAGGCAGTTTTTGTATTTATTACCGAAGATGCACAAACATTTGCATAAGCCACCGGGGAGGCCGATTGTTTCTGGCACAGGCTGTCTTACTGAGCCTCTATCAATGTTTTTGACACAACATTTGCAACCTTTATTAAAGCTAGTAAGATCAAGAATTAAAGCTACCACACAGTTTCTTAAAGTAGTATCTGATATACAGTTGGATCCTAATTGGCTACTTTGCACATTAGATGTCACGGCTCTTTATACCAACATACCCCATGGGGTAGGCTTGGAAGCCTTAAATACTGGTTGGATAAGGCAGACATGTATCATCCAGGATATAATACCTTATTGGTATGTTTGGGTGAACATGTTCTGTCCAAGAATGTTTTCCATTTTCATGGGGAATGTTATTGGCAGGTACAAGGTATTGCTATGGGGGCTTCTTTTGCCCCCATTTATGCGGACCTATTTATGGGGTTCCTGGAAGATCAAGTGATATATGATACTAATCATAGCATCTTCATGGGGGAAATAGATATGTGGAGGCAATACCTTGATGACTGTTGGATGGTATGGCGGGCAGATAAAACATATTTATTGGAATTTGTTCAATATCTCAATGATAATAAATGGGGGATTGAGTTTACACTCAGTTGTGATTGTAAGCAGATTCATTTCCTGTATGTTACTGTTGCCAGGAATTTAGATGACACCCTCAGTACTCAGGTTTTTCATAAATATCCTGAATATAATAATATATTATTCGCAACTAGCCTCCATCCACGTCACATTGTTAGGACTATACCCAAGTCACAGTTTCTACGCATTAGACATATCTGTTCCACTCCAGATGGTTATGAATTTTATCAACAAGACCCGATTCATAGATTTCGGGTCAGAGGTTATGGACATATTATATCTGCCAGTAATTGGGCTTCTGAACAAAATAGGTTAGATCTGTTAGAATATCGGGATAAATCTAACCAGGATACTTGTAATATTAGATTTGTTACTACGTTTGACGCAATATAAATGCCATAAGGGACATTATTGATTGACATTGGACTATATTATTAGCGAATGATGTGCTTTGAGGTTCTCACCTGGGTGCTTATTTTCTTATCATAAGGGGCAGTCTCTTGGGTTTCATTTTAATCATTATAAACATTGGAGGGGCTCTGGTCCTTCTAGCCAACAATTGACTGTCACTGTGGATAGATTGGCTGTTTCTTTCCTTTGCAGTCATTGTTCCTTTTGCAAGATTATGTTTAAATCCAAACTATTTTAAAGTAAGAATACGAGCAAGGTTTAACATATAAAATTTTTTGCTAATTGCACTACTGACTGGTTAGTTTATTTAGTGACCTGTTCATGTACTGCTTTTTACATAGGCCAAATCCCCCCCACTTTGTATACGTATGTCTGAACATTTTAGTGACGTCAGGAATAAGCCAGCTTCCAGTGCTCTATTTAGACATACTGTCAAATGTATCACATGCTAGATTTACATTTATGGTGATAGATAAAATTCAGGGAGACAGAACTAATTTTTGGCATTCTCTACTTAACAAAAAAGAAAGAAATTGGATCATTAAGCTAGGTGGTTTGTTTTCCCATGTCTTAATGACCACTTATATCTGACATTTTTGGTGTTGACACGGTTAAATAAATACTAATTTTCACTCATCTTGGTGCTGGCCTCTTTCTGTTTGGGATTAATGCATTTTGGCCATTTGCACCAGCCGTACGTGCAAGCTTGTTTCAGGATGAATTTCTGATTACCCATCCATTGGCCCAAGTTGCGCTTAAAAAATTTGCACCAGAACTTTTTTGTTATGCAGTATTATTTTTCTTTAGTATATTTAAGTTGATATACCTAGAGTAATTCCTGACTTAACCTCGGATTATCTAAATAAAAATTTATTTCCTGAGCTGCAGGTGGGATTCTTCCCCTCCTATTGGACGTCTGTAACTGTAAGTTTGTTAGTGTACTGACATATTAGGCAAGGATTTTCATTAACCATGTCCTGTTAAGTTTTTTTACTGCTAGTATTTTTCATCAGTATTAAATATTTAACCTTTGAATATAGCAGTATGGTGATTATAGCTGTTTAGTTTAGATAGTTAAGGCTCTGAGCTTCTCATAAGTCATTCATTCCATAGTTTGAGTTGTTCAGATCATTCTCGACTTGCAAACTGTGCGGCTCTAAAGTCATTTAATAAGACATTGCTCCTGACTCACCACTGAAAAGAAATGTTAGTGAACTTAACTGCCTTGGCCACCAAATATGGTAAAATATGTCCCATTAAACTGTACATACTAAGACAAAGGCTAAAATTAAAAGCAACATTTATTTTCCCACAAATACATGAGAGTTTAAACCTGTATAGCTACCAGAAAGCAAATATATAACCTAGTATCAAAATGTGCAACTGAATTTGGAAAATTAGCCAGATATGGCTATCAAAATGTTCAGTGTAATCTTTGATGTTCTGCATTAGAAAGAACTAGAACAGTCTGCAAGAAGACTTTAAGCAATCCGCTTAAGTAGCCATCTTAATTGGAAGTCGAGGAAAGAGCAATCCCTGTCCAAAATTCAGCAGATATATAGGAACATAGAAACAGTACTAAGCAAGTGATCTCAAGGACCAGAAGATGCCTAGCCATATGTACCTTTAAGTAGACACTCAAAAGTATGTGCCTTCCTTTACAAGCACTTGGTGCTTGCTTTACAAGTTGAACAGGGCTTTACATGACAGTCCTGGTTTAAATTTGTGTCTACCCATCCAGTCAAGACTCGCCTTAAAGGTAGTGAAAGTAGTACTTTCCAAACAAAAATGTGGATCCAAGAGGAGTAAATGCTCTTGATATGTAGCAAATGTAAACAACGATAAAGCTGGCAAAATATATCAAGAGCAACGCAATGAAGGGCATAGATACCAACACGAAAATAAAATCAAATGTCCACAAACACGATACTCCAAAATCTTGTAAAAACAGGTTTAATTAGGTGCACAGAGGTTAGCGCTTTCGCGGTTAGCTTCATCAGACCAATACTAAACATTAAAAATTTAATTTAAATAGCCTAAAAGGCGGGAAACTTCATTTAAAATTTAAAGCAAAATCACTTCAATATTAAAACAACCATTAACTAACTCATACTACTAACTCATGTTACTAATAAAACTATGTGCTACAACAATCTATGCACATAAAACAATACATAACTGTGCCAATTCACATCCCAATCCAATACATAAACAAATATATACAATATAATGTAAATAATATACAAAGAAATATATATATAATGCAATATACAAAAACAATGTAAATGTATGCTTGTCACTGATAACCCTGCTATGTACTAACATATACAAAAGCATATGTGACAATACTACAAGCTGCATATCAAATCTTAATCTCTAAAAAGCATAAATAATAAAAATAAATAAAATTTGTGTAAATATGTCAATGGGACACATAGCACAATCCATCAACTTCTGATTTTGAAGCGCCTCATTTTTAAATAAGGTTTAATTGGAACCTTCCCATTCAACCCCGGAGGCATATCAGACCTCAATCGAATAATCCAATCACTCTCCCTGGATTCGGTCAGATTCAATATATCGCCACCTCTGCTGGATTCGTGCATTGATTCCAAGATTCTAAACTTGAAGGAATGATCACTACTAGAATCTATAACATGTTTCGCCAATGCTTTATGAGTGGTGCCTTTCCTCATGTGGTATATGTGCTCCCGCATCCTATCCCGTAGGCACCTGTTGGTACTTTGTTTGACCTCTATTGGTAATGTATTCCATAGAGTAGGAGTGCATTGAGTTGGGAACCTACTTGTCTAGTGAATTTTTATTTGTAGGGTAGAGTTCAGTCCTTATTGCGGGTGTTTGTGCAACCACTGGTTTTGCAAAGAAACTGAATGTCAAATAAGAGTAGATCTTTTCATAGCTCAAAAAGCAAGAGACGGGTCACCTTGGAGCAGTCTGTAGACTGTTGAATATAATGAGTTGTATTAACCTGTCAGGAGAGCTGGAAGATTTAAAACCTTTGATTTTTCTTGGTAAGGTATTTATAGGGCCTTTCTAGTTGAGCAATGTGATTCAGTTTATATACATACGAAAGGGAGCACTGTGTTCATTGGTTAGGCTGACAATAGAAGAATACAGTGGCAGGATGACTTCTTTGGGTCTCTCTGGAAATTAACTGTACCAGATAAAATGATTGTTTGACAGTGGTGAAAACATGGTCTATTAAGAGAGAATTGTCTACATAAGTACCCAGGTTTCTTAGGATCATATCTGTCTGAATTAGGAGTAACATTTAAAATATATGAGGTGGAAACAACTGTTTTTTTTTGCTGAATGCTACTAAGCTGCAGATTTTTTACATTGGACTTGAAACAGTATGCCAGGTATGTGCATATTATAGTCTTCCTGGATCTGTTTAGTATCAGCGGGTGATCGGATGACAGTGCCCAACTTGCGGTCATTGGAAAATGTGGTCAACCAGAATTCTGAGATCACAAGGAAGACACCAATCCAAACTACTAACAAGTTGACAGAAAACACCAGGAAAGGACCCTGTTGACCAGAGATGGTAGAATCAAATATACAGACCAGATACGAATTTGACCCAGGTTTCGTCTTTATTATACAGACTTCTTCAGAATATGAACACATTTAACCACTGCATTCAATGCATGATAGCAACTGTATCGGTGGTCGACTGTTCAAAATGAAGTTTGTACTTAATAAAAATCTTTAGTCCATCAACACAGCTCTGTGGTGTAGAAAGATAAAGCCCTGACTATGACCCATGCAATCCAAGTTTGAATAGCCTCTTGTGTGCTGGAAGAGTGGACAGTGAAAGGTTGGGAGTATGAGTTTGATGTCAACTTGATCATCTTGGGACGAGGAAGTGATGGTTTTGGTTAATCATTTATATGATTTAATCATGCAAGTAAAAGCTTGCAAGGCACTTAAGGCCAGGCCTGAAGACTAGGGCTTGATGGTCCAAGTCAGTGACAGTAGGTAAGACTTCATCTGTTAGGAGCTCCAGTGCAGCTAAATTGTCAGCCACAAGAAAAAATGTTAGGGCCTTAACAGAAATGGCTTTATTGCTGGCATGCCAGCTATGTCTTGGATCATTTCCATGACTGCCTAGAAGATGGCCTTTTTAGTCAGCTTTTGCCTCCTTGCTGAAGATGCCCAGTTTGGGGGAGCTAATGGGCTCAAGAATGATAATGGGAGACTTGATGTTTAGATCAACAAGCAAGGAGACAAAAAAATCACATTTGGGGGGGGAGAAAAACATCTTTTGCCCTTCAGTTGTACCCCATGAGATAAGTTAAAGTGCATTGCTACCAGGCTAGTTTCCATATTCCTTTTAGTACCCATCGTATGCTTCAGCATAAATATTCAAACTCCCTTCCTTGGCTTCGTCATACAGAAATGGGTTCGTAGGGTTCATTGGGATCTAACTTTATCATCCTCTGGAACTTCATATTCTAATTTTGGACCATATCTAGAAGGAACTGTAAGGGTAGAGACTGCACATAGTTTAGAATTCAAGCCTTTTTCCCTTGTATCCCAACATTATCTGCATCAAGAAATGCCTCTGATTTTGCTTGGGGAGTGGTTTCAGGGAGGGTAGAAATGTGCATCCTCTGGGGCATGTCAGACAGGCCAAAGAACATCAAAAGGATGCTAGATGTGACCCATGCAGTAATCTCTCCCTTTCTCTGGGTTGTCAGGGACTTTTGCATGATGGTTGCAGATACCACCACATTAATGTGGCACTTCTGTAGCAGTGGGTCACTAAGTCCCTCTGTGCCAGTTGACTGTATAACTTGGGAAGTAGTTTGTCAGCATTTTGTGGTCCTCTGTGCATCTTACATTCTGTTAGACCAATATGTAATGGCAGATAGGCTGAGCAGGAATCAGCCAGTAATGGATCAGTCAGTCTCTTGAAAACCCTCTCGACTCATTTCCAGTTGTGGAGAGCACCTCAAGTAGATCTGTTCTCCTTTTAAAACAGACACTTAACCAGATTCTGCTACAGGATTACTTACAGGAAGACCTAGAGCAAAAGTGCATTTCTGCCCTGTTCTACTAATATACAATGAGCAGTGTCAGTGGTGTAGCAGGTAGCACACTCACCTGTGGTGCAAAAGGCTGTTGGTTCTATTCCCACACCAGAGTGGTGCTGCACTCTTGAGTTGTGTCTCCTTCAGATGAGATATTAAATTGACACCATGTCTGCTTGAGGTAGAGGTAGCTCATGTGGATGTAAAAGATCCCACGGCACCTATCGAAAAGAGTAGGAGTCCTTCATTAAAATTCAGAATATACAGTATAGGTTCTATATAGAAATTTTACAGCTCATTTACAATCCTGTACAATTAACTCACGTATATTCAAAATTGTTTAAATTTCAATTCCCCTCACTCTTTTTTCCACAACCAAAATCTTACTTTCTTCAAAATTTCTGACAGTACCCATTTCCCATTAAATCTCATCTCTTTCATTCTTTCATTCTAGACAATCCACATCATACAAAACAAATTTTCATTTAATCTATTTTTATCTTGTTTCATATTTTCATAGTATCCATGTCTGTCATGTCTATATTTATACACTTAACATTTTTCAATCCTGGTAAACATTCTTTGTTACACATTTCTTTCCACAAGTGATTTACTGTTTTACATTTCAGAAAAACATGCTCAGTGGTTTCTAATTCTCCACAATATATGCATTTTTTTATTGTTTTATATGGCATATTTGCTTTTGCTGGAAGCCTATTTATGAACAACTTTGACAAAAATGCTGTACATTCCACATATTTTTCACATTGTTTTCATTCTTTCTTTTAGAGCTTTTATTTTTTTTTCCTAAATACTTTGAGGTAAATGTTCATAGGTTCATAGTTAGGTACTTTCTATCGACCCAATGGCCTATGTAAGCACAGCCAACAAGATTCCCTGGCTTTTGCCACCCAAGAAGGCTATTTTCCTTTGCCCCAGTTGAGCAGAGCCACAGACGTGATAATCTGGGTGAATTTCCTATTTCCCATCCACTCATCAAGATTTTTCTTGAGGAGTGCCAATGAGGAACTCTGCCTGACATAGGTAGGTAGCTTATTCCATAGTATGGGAAGTCTCTGGGACAGGAATCTATCCCTCCAGCATGTTCTGTTTATTGTGGTGACAAGATTTAGGTCCATGGAGCGTATAGCTTGGAGGGATTGGGATTTCTTTAGGTGTAGCATGTCCAACAGCTCTGGGTTTGACATAGCTTTGTATGTTAGGCAGAGATCACCTCTGAGTAGGCAATATGCTATGAAGTAAAGCTGGAATTTTTTGAGACAGTCAGCGTAGGGCATCTGTTGGAGTCCCATAATCCTCTTTGTGAGGTATTTTTCTGGCCTTTCCAGCTGTTGCAGATGTCTTGTGAGGTACATTCCAAAAGGAGCATTGTACTTAATAATGGGTCTAATGAGAGCCAAGTAGAGGGGGAACAATGACCTCTTTTTTTCCTGGATGAGGACCCTTTTGTGATGAGGTGTGCCACATAGAAGGATTTCCTGACCACTGTGGCGATGTGATTATCAAATGAGAGACTGCTGTCCACCTGAGTCCCAAGGTCTCTTATCACACCTTCGGCGTTAAGTGGACTGCCGCCTGTGTGTTAGTTCATGGGTACCGAGTTTTTGCCAAAGGAGATAACAGTGCAATTTTTGGCATTGAGCTTGAGGCCGTGGCTCTGACACCAGGCATTGGTCTCAGTGAGGCCCTTCTTTAGGATGTCCATGTCATTCGGGGACTCGACTATGGCACCTAATTTGCTGTCATCTGCGAACTTCATCAGCTGGTGGCCCTCTGTGTTAGTCTGTACTTTAGAGAAGTAGATACCAAACAGGAGAGGACCCAAGACTGAACCCTGTGGTACTCCATTTGTCAAAGGTTTGACGTCAGATTTGGAGTCTGCAACTTTTACAGTGTGAGCTCTGTCAGTGAGCCAGTTGGCAACCTATCTTTTGACATGTGGATATATACCCAGTTTAGTGAGTTTATCTATGATTCCAGAATGGGGGATGGTGTTGGAAGCCTTGACGAGGTCAAGATAGGCTGTATGAACTATCTTACCCTCGTCTATGGCTTTGGTGACTGTTTCAAAGAAGTCTATCAGGTTAAGGAGGCATGCTCTGCCCTTCACAAACCCGAACTGGGTGGGGTCCCAGGTTTGGAGGTTACCAATGTCTTTGTTTATGAGTTCCATTATGATACGTTCAATGGCCTTGCAGACCAGCCTCATCAGGCTAATAGGGTGATAGTTCCCAGGGTCTGTGGTGGCTTCCCCTTTGTGGAGTGCTATAACTGTTGTTGTGTGCCATTCAGCGGGTACAAAGCTTGACGTGAGGCTGTGGTTGAACATGGTGCTTGGGTGGGTGGGTGGGGGGGGGCAGTTCGTTCTGAAGTTCATGTAGAACGCGGCCTGGGATGTTGTCCGGTCCCATAGATGCTGTGTTCTTGGCTTTGGAGAGCGCAGTTTTTACCTGCTCAGTTGTAATTGCAGGGGCACTGCATTCTTCCGGTATGGATATGGGCCCTTTAGAGAGGGGGGGGGGGTAAAGTTCGCACTGATCCTATCAGTCAGGATGTTGGCGATATCAGTTGGTTTCGTAATTTTCGTGCCATTATACTGTAACTCAGAGCAGATCTGGGTGTTGCCACTGAGATTCTTGACATAGCTATAGAATGCTTTGTGGTTGTCCTTGGAGTCACTGGCAATCATGTTTTCAAAGCTAGCTTTGGAGGATGTTATGAGGGATCTCAGCTTCTTACTGAGGCTGACTAGGGAGCTCCTCCGCTCATGGGATTTTAGTCTCTTTTGCAACAGTTTCTTCCTTCTGTTGTAGTTTGTTTATAGCACGGGACCACCAGATTGGCTTCCTTTTTTTGGAGGATAGCATCTTAGTTCTGTTTGGGATAGCATGATTAGCATGATCCATGCACTCATGTAAGTGCATATAGAGTGCATTTGATTCAGCAGTCATAACTGTATTGTCCACCTGCATGAGTGTCGTGAAGTTTGCCACTTCTGTCTTAAGAAGCATGAAGTTGGCTTTGGAGAAATTTTTTTACAGTGGTTTCCTTCATGGGGGGGTGGGGCAGGATGTGGATATCTATGGTGATTAGCTTATGGTCAGATCTGACCAACGAAGAGTTGACTTCCGGTGTGGAACACCAGTTAGTCATGTTGGCAATGACTAGGTCTAGGATGTTGTTGCCCCTGGTGGGGGTGTGGATAAGTTGATCCAGGCCACTGGAGTTTATGAATTCTAGAAAGCGTTGAGCGAAGGAGTTGGTACATGATCCCAGTTAATGGTGGGGTAGTTGAAATCACCCATTATTAGGGTGTTTGGTTGAAGCCTAATATTTTCCAGTATATCAAGAAAAGAGGAGTGGGAATCCTGGGGCATGGTGGGGGAGCTGTAGCAAGCTACAGTATGGATTGCAGATGTTCTTCGTGTTTCACTGTTGCAGTCATTACATTTGGGTAATCCTGCTGGCAGGTTGCCCTCAGCCGGCCTGAATTCCAAAGTCTTGGGTCCTGCATCGGCTGCTGTTGCCCCTTCCCTGATGTCAGGCCATCAGAGGTATAAAAGAAGCAGCCGGCGCCATTTTCTTCAGTCTTTCTTGCCGCACGGTGCCCAAAGCAAAAGCAGTTCGCAAGTGCCGGTCGGCCGACTTCTGAGATTTTCGTATTTGAGTTTCAGATCCGAAGTCTTCAATAAAGCTAAGTACCCCATTGGGGAAACTTTTTTCTTGCTCCAGACCGATGTCAGAAAAGTTAATAATTGTATTTCTTGTGGAAAGCAAATACCTCATAAGGATTTTCATTCTTACTGTATTCCTTGCCTAGGCCCTGATCACAACGTTACTGGTTGTCGGTTTTGTGCTAGATTTAACCAACGCACTATTAAGCGTCTGCATGATTTTGCTTTAAACTATTTTGGATACCAGTTTAATTATCCTGAAATGTCATCGGATAGCCATCCGACTACCGGAGGTTACAAAAAACACAAAAAAAAGGATAGAGAAAAACAACCGAGGCCCAAAACCGACGAAGCTTCTTTTAACCCAGTCACCAGTTCGTAGGTTCTCAGTGAGGCGCTTTCGCAGCCCCTGATGCCTGCTACTTTAGAGTTGCAGGCTGCTACCGACTCTCACGTGGAGTCTGCCATGCCGCTGGATACTCAAGGTATTGGAGCCTCGGACGCTAATCCCTCAGATGGGTCCAGAGCCGCTGAGCAGGTACTGGCTTCTGAGGGTGTATTCAGACCTAAACATCTTAAAACAACTTCAGCTTCTAAAGCAAAGACTAAAGCACCTTCTAAAGCAAGGAAACAAACTGAAGAGCCACATGGACAGGCCTCTATGCCCAAAAACAGATGCTCAAAATGGCCGAAGACTTTATTACCTTGATCAGGGGTTCCCATCCCCCTCCTGATAAGAGGCCTTGGCAAGACACTGACTATGAATCTTCAGATCAGGTTTCCATTTCTTCTGATTCCTCTTACGATCAGGAATATTCTCTCCCCCCCCCCCCCATGAGGATTCTGATGCTGAAGAATCTATACCTTCAGCTTCTCCTCCTGAGGACTGTTCCTTTGGGGAAACCTTGCATACCATGGGGGAGCATTTCCACTGGGAGAGCCAAGATTTTTCAGAATCTGTAAAGAGGCTCAGGGATTTCCTTTTACTACCTCAACACAGGCCTCTAGCCATTCCACCTGTGTTAGACATTGTAGATGTGTTTTTGGAGTCTAGTCTGACCCCTGACTCCTTACCCCCAGCTGCTGTTAAGCCTGACAGATATTACAAGGATTCCTGCCTCACACAAATTTCTTTTTAAAAACCCTGCTGCTGACCCAGAAACTATTTCACAGGGTCCAAAGGGAGTTGAGGCTTCCACTGCAAAAAACCCATCCCCCTCTGACAGAGATTCAAGGGCACCGGATAGATGGGGAAAAAAGGTTTACACATCTGCAACTTTGGCTATAAGGGCCTTAAACTGTCAATTTCATATGCTTAAGTGTCAGCAACATATCATGGGATTGCTTAAAACAGAAAATGTTAAATTCTGAATGTGCAGAAAACCAGGAAATGCAGGATTTATTGTATGCAGCAGAACAAGTTGGAAAACATACTTTGCAATGTGGTTTTGATTCTCTGGAGGCCTCCTTCAGGGCCGCGGTTATGGGTTCTGTAATTAGGAGGCATGCTTGGCTAAAGGAACAAAATCTGCCTGATCACGTTAAAATTAAGTTACTAGATGCACCTTTACAGCATGATATTTTGTTTGGTGTTAAGGCAGAAAAGGTGTTAAAGAAAATGGAGGACAAGGCTAAATCTATGCAAACTGTCAAAGATTTTTTTACAAGTACAGCACCTAGGTTTAGTAGACACTGGCCTACAAAAAATTGATCCTTTCCTTTATCAGACAGACCTCAAAGGGGCAGATCCAGACACCCTAGGGGCAGATCCCAGGTGCAAGGTTCTTATAGGCCCAAGCAATGGGGTGCTTCTACCTCCAAATCTGGAGAGGATAGGTCACAAACATACAGAAAACAGTCCCAATGACTTCCCCCTGCCTGCACCAAGCACTTATTTTCTGGCAGCACCCTTAGGGGGAAAATTAGCACTTTTTGCTCAAAATTGGCACATCATAACCCAGGACAAGTGAGTTCTAAACATAGTGTCACAAGGCTACAAGTTCCATTTCCATACTCTGCCAAAGGCAAACGGCTGCTGGCCAGATCTGCCAAAAAATCAATGAGCAGAGGCACAAAAACAAGTCTCATCCCTCATGGACATGGGGGCCATTCAACAAGTACCACCGCAAGAGCAGGGACAGGGATTTTACTCAAGACTGTTCTTGGTACCCAGAAAAGGACAAGGCCTGGAGGCCGATACTGGACCTATCTATTCTGAACACTTTCCTGGATATTCCAAAATTCAAAATGTTGACTTTGCAGCAGCTTCTGCCCATGCTGGGCATGAATGCTTGGCTTGTGACTTTAGACCTAAAAGAGGCATACCTGCATGTTCCAATCAGACAGTTATGCAGAAGATACCCAAGATTCAAGGCTGGTTCAATGCATTACCAATTGTCTGCACTGCCCTTTGGCTTATCTACTGCGCCCAGGTTCTTTACAAAGTGCCTAGCACCAGTAATTGCATTCTACAGACAAAGAGGAATACAAATATATCTCTACTTGGACGACTGTCTCATTCAAGCAGAGAACAAGGACATTCTTCTTCAACATCTGGCATTTGTGAAAAGACTTCTAACGTGCCTAGGGTACACAGTCAATAAAAAGAAATCAAAATTAGTACCCTCACAAGAGATATCATTCTTGGGTGCAAGCTTAAATACAACTGCCCAGATGGCTTATCTCATGCCAGACAAAGGCAACCGACTACCTATTTCACAATGTTGGCAACAAAGGCCCAGTTATCTGCAAGAAAAATTCTGCAGGCTTTTGGCTTCATGGCATCCTGCATCCTACTAATTCCATATGCAAGACTGCATATGAGGAAACTTCAACGGTATCTGAAAAGTGTTTGGACTCAACATTGCCACAGCCTGGAAACAGTCATTACTCTCATTCTTGCCTGTAACAGGAGTTTCGATGGTGGGCAAAGGCTTGTCACCAGAACAAGGGACAGCCATTCACATTACCTCCACCCAGGCAGACACTAACAACCGATGCATCAGACTATGCCTGGGGAGCCCACATGGCAGGCAGATGGATTCAGGGCACATGGTCCTCAAACCAAATGCATCTACATATCAATCAGAAAGAGATGTTAGCTGTTCAAAATGCCCTGACAGCTGTCAGAGACCTTATTCATCCGGGACAGCTACTGATAAAGACTGACAACACCACGGTCATGTGGTATATAAACAAGCAGGGGGGCACAGATTCTTACCCCCTTTGCAGACGTGCCATGACCTTGTGGGACACAGCTTTGACTTACCAAATACATCTGCAGGCACAATTCCTGCCAGGAAAGGAAAATACTCTGGCAGATGAACTAAGCAGAAACCTCATGGATCCCCACGAGCGGAAGCTGGATCCACAAGTCTTCAGCATGATAACAAGGAAATGATGCCCGGAAATAGATCTATTTGCCTCCCCTCTCAATTACCAACTAAAAAGATTCTGCACAAGGACGTATCACAGACAAGCATAGAAAGTGGACTCCCTATCTTTCAGCTGGAAAAACCTATCCATATATGCCTTTCCTCCACTGCCTCTCCTCCCCAAGGTGCTCCTAAAGGTCAGACAGGAGAAGCCAAAGATGATACTGATTGCCCCAGACTGGCCATGCCAGCACTGGTACTCATTACTAAGGAACTTATATCTATACCCATCTTGGACCTTACCTCAAATACCTCGACTACTGTCCCAGCAAAGCAATCAGATCATGCACAGCCAACTCAGGACACTAAACTTGGCAGCATGGTGAATAATGTAGTCATACAAAAAACACCTCTCAGTAAAGCTGTGATGGATGTCATTCTGGAAGCCAGAAGGCCTAGTACTAGAAAGTCTTATGCTGGAAAATGGAAGAGATGTTGTGCCTGGAACCAGGCACAACTGATACAGCAGTTCCAAATATTCCTCAGATTTTGCAATACTTAACTGAGATGCTGGACAAGGGCCTAACTTTTTCAACAATTAAAATTCATGCCTCTGCCATTTTGGCTCATTACAATACAGAGCCACCACTTTTTTCTCACCCTTTAATAAGGCAGTACCTCAGAGGAGCCAAAAATGTAAGGCCCCCAAGGAGACTACCAATACCTGCATGGGACCTCTACTGTGTCTTGGAAAAGCTCACCCTACCTCCTTTTGAGCCAGCTGCTACTGCTGATATAATTTTTTTATCTTGGAAAACAGCTCTGCTCTTAGCAATTACTTCTGCAAGACGCGTTTCAGAGCTACAGGCGCTCATGGCTGTGGAACCTTTCATCATTTTCCTTCCAGACAGGGTCTCCCTGAGGACAAACACAACATTTATGCCTAAAGTAGTGTCCAGTGTGGCTCTTAACCAAGCCATCCATCTGCCAACCTTTTACCCAAATCCACAGAACAAGGTAGAGAGAATTCTGCATTCTTTGAACGTACACAGACAGCTTAGATTCTACTTGGACAGAACCAAAGCTTTCAGGAAGACAGAGCAATTACTAGTGGCATATGCTGCAAGATCACAAGGAAAGCCTATCTCAAAGCAGACTATTTCTAAGTGGTTAGGCCACTGCATTCGTTTCTGCTACTTACACCATGGCAAGCCAGTGCCTAAGGGCATTAGGCCTCATTCCACCAGAGCTGCAGCCACCTCAGCAGCCTTTCTCAGGGGAGTACCAACTAGAGGCATTTTAGAGGTGGCTACTTGGAGTTCAGTGCACACTTTTACAAAGCATTATCATCTGCCACTCTACTCTAAATCCACGGCAGGCTTTGCCACTGCAGTTCTGCAGGGCCTCATAGTCGCTCCTACTGCTGTCTAGTAACAGCCTCCCAACCATAGCTTTGGGACTCTACCCAAATGTAATGACTGCAACAGTGAAACACAAAGAACATAGTACAGTTGTGTACACTTACCATAAATGTAGATGTTCAAGTGTATTCACTGTTGCAGTCCAGGTTACCCACCCACCTTCCCCCTTTTTTCTTTTAGATCTTATCTTTCCTTCTCTGATTTATACTACCTATGTGGTGTATTTGCTTATAGATGAAGGTAAAAATTATATTGTTGTATTTCTGAATATATACATATAAAGTTTGGCTACCCTTTTTGAGGGCACCTGACATCTGGGACAAGATAAACTGAAGAAAATGGCGCTGGCTGCTTCTTTTATACCCCTGACGGCATGACGTCAGGGAAGGGGCGACAGCAGCCGACGCAGGACCCAAGACTTTGGAATTCAGGCTGGCTGAGGGCAACCTGCCAGCAGGATTACCCAAATGTAATGACTGCAACAGTGAATACACTCGAACATCTACATTTATGGTAAGTGTACACAACTGTACTTTTTGCCCAGAGTTAGTTGCATTTGGATAATTTCAGATACATTATGTTGGGCAACTAGCCTGGAGGTGTGGATATCCTTAATGAATATGGACACACCTCCGCCCTTGTCTTCCGGTCCTATTTAGATGGACGAAAGGTATTTATACAATAAGCAGTTCAAGATTTAAACCAATTAATGGCGAATTTATCACAGGAGAGAGATTTGAATGTTGAGTAAGAGAGGAATAAAAGAGTTGTTTTGCTATCTTGGTATGGTATGGTATGAGTTGTATCCTGGTAATGCAGGGGTGCTCTCTGGAGCCTTGAACCAGGTTTCAGTCACTGCACAGATATTGATGTTCTCCATTTTAAGTGTTTAAATGTAATAAAATTTTCCCATTATATTTTCATACCATTCTTTCCAACTCTTTTTGGATTTCTTAAATCAATCATCCATAGTAATATTTTTTCTTGATATAGTTTAATTTCCGTACAAGTAATTCTTTTACTTATCTTTAAATAGTTAAGCTTTTCCCTTATTACTTTTTTCTATAGTTTTTATTAACAATTTTCCTTTTTCTGTTATTCCTGTCAATACTTTATATAAATTCATTGAGGCTATGAATGCAATTGGGTTTGTTATACCCAAACCTCCTTCCTTTTTTGTAATGTGAAGAATTCCTCTTTTGATAGGGTTCAGTGAAGCAAAACAAAAACGGCCAGCATACAATAATTAGTGCAACATTCTTAACTTCTTTATTCTTCTGTTGCTTCTGTTAGTTCAGGTAACTGCTGATGTCCTTCAAGGATGCATCTGCAGTCCTTACAAATGGGTTGTCCTGTCATCAGGCAGCCCTTCGGTCGGCCGGATTCCAAAGTCTGGGTCTGGCCTCGGCTGGTGTCGCACTTCACCCGACGTCATAGCTGCAGTTATTCGGGTATAAAGGCATCAGCCGACGCCATTTTCCCCAGTCTTTCTTGCCGCGTGGCGCCCGAAGCAGAAGCTGTTCGCAAGTGCCGGTCGGTCAGATCCAGAGATTACTACTACCGAATACTACTTCGAAGACTTCTAAAAAGCTAAGTACCCTGTTGGGGACTCTTTCTTGCCTCAGCCGATGTCAGAGAAAGTGAATAACTGTTTATCTTGTGGGAAACAAATACCTCATAAAGATTTCCACTCCTACTGTATACATTGCTTAGGCCCAGACCACGACGTAGCAGCTTGTCTAGCCTGCGCTTCTTTTAACCGACGGACGCTTAGACGTCGGTCGGAGTTTGCTGAATCAAATTTTCGGCTCTGATTTTGCCTACATTATGCCGTCGGATCCTCCGACTACGCAAATTTCCAAAAAACGAAAAGTAAAGGACCGACACTCACGGTCCACGGTCTCGGCCGAAACTGCGATTAAGCAAACCGCGAGTGTCTCAGTTTCGGCCGAAACCGAGCAAGCGGTTCTTTCTCCAGCCGAATCCATGCCTTCTACCGAGGCCTCCTCTAACCTGGTAGAATCTGCTTCTGAAATCCAGCCTTCTGTTGCGGTTTCTCAGGAATTATCAGACACAATTCCCCTGGATATTTCAACCCCTGCACGTGGAGCTGCTAGGCCTCCTGCAGCCATGTCTATTAAGGCCTTTGCCAGGGCTAAAGCAGCCAAAGCTTCAAAATCTGTGCCTGCCAAACCCCCCTCACACAGGCCCAGCACTAGCTCTCATATGCTATCTTTGGCTGAGGATTTAATTTCTTTAATTCGTGGATCCCAGCCTCATCCAGACAGGTCCTCTCTCCCTCCTCCAGAAAAGAGACCTAGAGCAGAGCCCCCTGAACCAGTATCCTCTGATGGTTCCTCTGATGAATCAGAACATACAGACCTTCCTGAGGCTTCTTATTCTCCTTACGAAGACTCTGATGCTGAAGAGTCCATTCCTTCAGCCTCTCCACCTGAGGAATTTTCCTTTGGGGAAACCTTGCATGCTATGAGGGAACAATTTCAGTGGCAGGGCCAAGATTTCTCAGACTCCAGAAAAAGGCTTAGAACCTTTCTACATTTGCCACAACATAGGCCTTTAGCTATACCTCCAGTTCTTTCTGTTGTAGATGATGCATTTAATGATGCTTGCACTGCTCCTGATTCATTACCTCCGGCTCCTGCTAAGCCCGATAGGTTCTACAGGGTCCCGGACACTCATCACCATTTATACAAGGCTCCTTTTGCAGATCCAGAGACCATCGCCCAAGGCCCTAAAGCTGTAGCTGCTACTTCTACTAAAAACCCCCTCCCCTCTGAAAGGGAATCCAGGTCCTTAGAGAGATGGGGTAAAAAAGTTTACACTTCTGCTACCTGTGTGCTACCTTGTCAGCTAGGGCTTTGAACTGCCAATTTCATATGATTCAATATCAAGAGTTTATGCTTGACCAGTTAACTAAAAAGCTTTCCTCTGAAGAATCTTTAGATAAAAAATATGTTCAGGAAATGGTACATAACATACAGCAGGTTAGTAACCATTCTTTAAAATGTGGCTATGATGCACTGGAGGCTTCCTTTAGATCGGCCATGACTGGCACAGTTATCAGGAGACATGCATGGTTGAAAGAACAGGCATTACCAGACCATGTCAAATCAAAGCTTTTGGATGCACCCATGGACAAGGTCAATTTATTTGGTTCCCCTGCTCAGCAGGTGCTAAAAAAGATGGAAGAGAAGGCGAAATCTGTACAAACGGTGAAAGATTTCTTACAGGTTCAACCTCCAAGGTTTAGCAGGAACTGGCCATCCAAGAATTGGTCCTTTCCGACTCCTCTAAGGCTCAGAGAGGCAGGAATAGGCGTTCAAGAGGCAGAAACCAATCCAGGGTGCCTACAGGGGACGCCAATGGCAAGGTAACAACCAGCGAGGCGCAGACGCAGCCACCACCACTACAACAACTCAATCACAGTGACTTGACAGTGGCACCGCCTACCAGGGAACAACTAGAAGCACTCTTAGGCGGAAAACTAACCTTATTCTCAAAAAACTGGCATTGCATCACAAGGGAAAAATGGATTTTGCAAACTATAGACCAAGGTTACAGGTTCCATTTCCATACTCTACCAGGGAAGAGAGGAATGCCAAACCTACCACCTACTCAAAGAACAGAAGCTCTAAAGCAAATATCTCAGCTATTAAGAATGAGAGCTGTGGAAAGGGTACCATCTATGGAGCAAGGAAAGGGATTTTACTCCAAACTCTTCCTGGTACCAAGAAAAGAAAACAAATGGAGACCCATTTTAGACCTGTCCGCTTTAAACACATTCCTTATTGTTCCAAAATTCAAAATGCTGACCCTACAGCAGCTTCTTCCCATGCTGGGCAAGGAGTCTTGGCTGGTAACTCTAGATCTCAAGGAGGCATACCTGCACGTCCCCATAAGACCAATTTGCAGAAGATACCTCAGATTTCTTGCAGGATCAGACCATTATCAATTTTCAGCATTGCCCTTTGGCTTATCTACTGTGCCCAGAGTGTTCACGAAATGCCTGGCATCAGTAATTGCTCATTGCAGACTTCAGGGAATCCAAATTTATCTCTACCTGGACGACTGCCTGATACAAGCGGACAACAAAAGCAAGCTAGCAGAAGACTTACAAAGAGTCATTTACCTGCTGCAAGCCTTGGGATATACAGTCCATATAAAAAAGTCAAGGCTGATTCCATCCCAAAGAATAACCTTTCTGGGTGCAGAGCTGGACACATCAAAACAAATGGCATTCCTAACTGCAGAAAAGAAAGAGCAACTACCTCTCTACTTCTTGGCATTAACAAAGCAGAACCACCTAACTGCAAGAAAAGTACTGCAAGCTCTAGGCTTCATGGCATCCTGCATAATTCTGGTCCCTCATGCCAGACTGCATATGAGAAAGCTACAGTGGTACCTAAGGAATTTGTGGTCCCAACACAAGCACAGCCTAGAAACCAAAATCCCAATAATCCCATGCCTGAAACAAGAGTTCCTATGGTGGGCTCAGGCCTGTAAATCAAACACAGGATTGCCCTTCTGCAACAGCCAACCAAGCCAAACCATCACGACAGATGCCTCAGACCTCGGTTGGGGAGCACACATGCAGGGCAAATGCATACAAGGCTTATGGACTCAAGACCAGCTGCACCTACACATAAATCTAAAGGAAATGCTGGCAGTAAAACTGGCAATCCAGTCATTCAGGCCATTTCTCCAAGAAGGTCAGTTGATGATAAGGACAGACAACACCACAGTTATGTGGTACATCAACAAACAGGGGGGCACCCATTCATATCCTCTATGCTGGCTGGCACTGGACCTATGGGATGTGGCCCTGAGCTACAACATTCAGTTACAAGCAATTTTTGTACCGGGAAAAGAAAACATTCTAGCAGACATATTAAGCAGAACAACCACAGATGCCCACGAATGGATGCTTTATCCGGACATCTTCAAAGCCATCACAAGGGAATGGGGATTACCACAAATAGACTTGTTTGCATCCCCATTCAATCACCAGCTAAAGAAATTCTGCACAAGGACGTACCACCCACTTGCTTGGAAGGTGGACTCCTATCTTTCAGTTGGAAAACCTGACAGCATAATGCATTTCCACCACTTCCTTTGATGCACAAGGTGCTTCTGAAGATCAAAGAGGACCGTCCTAGGATCATTCTGATAGCTCCAGACTGGCCAAGACAACATTGGTACCCATTGCTGAGGAGCATGTCTCGGGAACAAATATGGACACTACCCCTGATCCCATTACTGTTAACACAGAACAACTACAACATCCTGCATCCAAACCTGAAAACTCTGCAGTTAACTGCCTGGAACATTACATAACAGCAATTAACCCAAACTTATCCCAAAGGGTTAAAGACATAATCCTGGAGGCGCGCAGACCTTCAACAAGAAAGAATTATGCAGCAAAATGGAAAAGATATCTCATTTGGAGTACTGCAAAGGGAGAAGATGTGACTCTGGTAAACATGGCCAACATCCTGGAGTACTTGGCAGAGCTCTTCCACACAGGCCTGTCCTATTCTTCCATCAAGATACATGCATCAGCTATTTCAGCACAATATAGCTTGGATCCTCCTGTCTTCTCTCATCCCCTGCTCAGACAGTTTCTGAGAGGAATTAAAAATGTAAAACCTCCCAGGAAACCACCATTGCCAGCATGGGACTTGAACTTTGTGCTAGAAAAATTGACACTTCCTCCTTTCGAACCAGCAGCAACAACAGAATTACAATACTTATCCTGGAAGACTGCTTTCCTGCTGGCAATAACTTCAGCAAGAAGGGTCTCTGAACTACAGGCATTAATGGCAGTACAACCCTTCCTGATCTTCCATCAAGATAGAGTGTCCATGAGAACAAATCCTACATTTATGCCTAAGGTGGTATCCAGAGTGTCATTAAATCAGGCTATCCACCTACCTACATTCTTCCCAAACCCACAGAACAGGGAGAAAGACTTTTGCATACCTTGGATGTACACAGGCAGTTACGCTACTACCTGGACAGGACTAAGTCCAATAGAAAAACTGACCAGCTTCTGGTAGCATATGCCACAGGAAAGGAAGGAAAACCAATTTCAAAACAGACAATCTCCAAATGGATAGGAAATTGCATTAGATTTTGTTACTCCTACCATGGAAAGAAAACTCCAGAGAACATCAGGCCTCACTCCACAAGGGCTACAGCCACTACCACAGCTTTCTTACGAGGAGTGGCTACCAAGGACATTATAGAGGCTGCTACTTGGACCTCCGTGCATACATTTGCCAATCATTACAATTTACCTTTATACTCTAGATCCCGAGCAGGTTTTGCCACTGCTGTTTTGCAAGGGATCCTAGCTACACCATAATCACTACTCTTTCCTCCTCCCCTTGTTTAGCTATGGTATTCTACCCATTTGTAAGGACTGCAGATGCATCCTTGAAGGACATAGTACAGTTTTGTACCTACCATAAATGTAGATGTCCGATAGGAATGCATCTGCAGTCAGGATTACCCACCCACCTTCCCCTCTGAGGTACTCCTAGGGTATTCGCCAGCCTTCAGCTAGCTTGGGGGGGATCTATTATGGTGTATTTGTTTGTATATATGTACATACATGCTTATTTTTTATGTTTGCTCTCTACTATTTGGAATCATTGGCATTTATCCAAATTTAGCCTTCCAAGAGGGCACCTGGCATCTGGGGCAAGAAACACTGAGGAAAATGGCGTCGGCTGATGCCTTTATACCCGAATAACTGCAGCTATGACGTCGGGTGAAGTGCGACACCAGCCGAGGCCAGACCCAGACTTTGGAATCCGGCCGACCGAAGGGCTGCCTGACGACAGGACAACCCATTTGTAAGGACTGCAGATGCATTCCTATCGGACATCTACATTTATGGTAGGTACAAAACTGTACTTTATTCCATGTAGTGAATTTGTATAAATTCACAACAATTCAGAAACAACCAAAACATACCGGTTTCATCATTTCAGCCTTCATCAGTGCAATGATATATGCTGGCTGTTTTTTGGTTTGCTTCAGGTGGATTTTTTTAGGCTGTGCATCTCGCCGTACTTGTGTGGATTCTTCGTGTGAATTCATTCTAGATCTCCATATAAATGTAAATATATTCAGTAATTCTTTGTTCACATTCTAACAGTATCGTAAATACAACTCGCTAGATGTGCCATCTTACCTCATATTACTGAATTAGTTAAACATGCTTTTTTCTTGTACATAAGTAGGGGAAGTTCAATGATGCCCTGGCCAAATTTCCCCTAGTAGTATAAATACCACCTTGGGTCTCCCCTGAAATGAGGCTACTGACCTAATAGGCTTAACCTAGTCTGTAAAGGATAAATAAAATAAAAATAATAAGTAAAATACAGGGTCATTCTCAAGGTGCAGAGGGGACTTTTCAAATATTTTTGTGGTAACTTCCCTCAAACCCAGACAAAATGGGTCCCCTCTTGTTAGGGAATTGGCCAGGAGCAATTTTCACAAACTTTCTCAAAGACTGGATCTATTAGGTTCATAGGTTCATAGGTTTATACTAGGCTATCTGCCCTAAGGCATTTATAAGCCTAGCCCAAATTATTGTGGCTTACGCCACCCCTTATATGAAAAAATACTGTGCCCATTAGTTTGTTGTGCCTCTGTCCAGCAGTGACACAGAGATGATTCCTGGGGTAAACCTACGATCTCCCATCCACAGGTCTAGATTTCTCTTGAACAGAGTCAGCGAGGTGCTCTGCCTCACATGGACCGGGATTTTATTCCACAGCATAGGGAGTCTCTGAGTGATAAATCTATCCCTCCAGCACGTCCTATTTATATCCGTGCTAAGGTTTAAGTCGCTTGCTCTAGTGGTTTTGGTGGATTTGGATTTTTGAGGTGGAGCATGTCCATTAATTCGGGTTGGACATGGCCTTGTATGTCAGGCACATGTCACCTCTGAGCAGGCGGTATGCGACTGAATAGAGCTGGAGTTTCTTCAATCTGGCAGCATATGACAGATTTTGGAGTCCCTTTATCCTTTTGGTGAGGAACTTTTGGGGTCTCTCCAATTGCTGCAGATGTCGGGTGAGATACATCCCGAATGGGGCATTGTACTCGATCATTGGTCTGATAAGTGAAGAGTACAGGGGAACAATGACCTCACTAGATCTGGATGTGAATCCCTTCATGATCAGGTGGGCAATGTAGAAGGTCTTTCTAACCACTTTAGCAATGTGAGTGTCAAAAGAAAGGCCACTGTCAACCTGGGTCCCCAGGTCCCTGATAACCTCTTCTGTGCTTAGTGGATTGCCACCTATATGGTAGCTTGGGGTTACCTTGTTTTTCCCGAAGGTATGACTATACATTTTTGGCGTTTAACTTCAGGCCATGGCTCTGGCACCAGCTATCTGTTTCCGTGAGTCCCTTCTGAAGGATATCCGTGTCCGATGCACTTTCCACTATGGCCCAGTTTGCAGTCGTCTGCAAACTTTGTCAGCCAAAGTCCTCCCATGTTGGCCTGTACTTCTGAGAAGTAGATGCCAAACAATAGGGGCCAAGGACCGAGCCCTGTGGGACACCACTTGTGACCGGCTTGGAGTCTGACACAGCGCCAGAAACTCTAACCCTGTGGGTTCTGTCCTTAAGCCAGTTTGCAACCCATCTTGTGACATATGGGTTTACATTTAAGCTGGTAAGTTTTTCTACAATACCCAAGTGGGGTATTGTGTCGAAAGCCTTTGCAAGGTCAAGGTAGGCTGTATGGACTGCCTTTCCTCATCAATGGCCTTGGTGACTGTTTGAAGAAGTCAACCAAGTTCAAATGTCATCATCTTCGCTTGACAAACCCATTGTGGCTCGGGTCCAATGTCTGCAAGTCCCGTTTATCTTTGTTTATGAGCTCCCTTATGTTCCTCTCCATAGCTTTGCAGACTAGACTTGTTAAGCTTATGGGGCAGTAATTACCAGGGTCCGTGAGGCACCGCCTTTGTGGAGTGGGACCTCAGTTGCCGTACGCCACTCCTGGGGCACGTATCCTGTGGTAAGGCTGAGATTAAACAGCTGCCTTATGTGCGGGTTTAATTCCTCATTTAGCTCGTGTAGCACACAGCCGGGGACACCATCCGGTCCCATTGATGCTGTGTTTTTAGCTTTAGAGAGAGCAGCTTTCACCTGCGCATTTGAGATGTCCGGGAGGCTACACTCGGCTGGGATAGTTATCTCTCCTTTAGGGGGGGAGAGGGGGGTGAAGTTTGCACTGAACCTGTCTGCCAGTATGTTGGCAGTGTCTGTGGGTTCAGTGATTTTTGTATCATTTTGGACTAATTCTGAGCATATCTGGGAGTTTCCACCCAGGTTCCTAACATAGCTGAAAAAGGCCTTATGATTGTCCTTTGAATCCATAGCAATTTTTCTCTCAAAATTGGCCTTAGTTGATTTTATGAGTGCTCGTATTTTTTACTAATAATGATCAGGGGTGACTTCCCTTTTATGGATTTTGTTCTATCATGTAATAGCTTTCTCCTCTTATTGTAAAGTTTGTTAATGGCTGAGGTCCACCAGACTGGACGTTTGCCCTTTGTGGAAAGAGTCTTGGTTTTATTTGGGATTGCCTGATCCATGCAGTCCTGGAGGTGTTCATAGAAGGCATTTGTAAGGGCTTCGCAGCTTGGGTTGTGGTTTCCTCTGGCTCAGGGGCCTTGAAGGATACCACACCAGTCTTGAGTAGTGTGAAGTTTGCTTTAGAGAAGTTCTTCACTATGGTCTTTTTGCTTGGGGTGGGGGCGGGATGTGGATTTCCAGTGAGATTAGTTTATGATCAGATCTCACCAATGAGGGATATACTTCGGTGTGGAGCATTTTGTCCCCATGTTTGTGACAATGAGATCTAGTATATTTTCTCCTCTCGTGGGAACAGTGACTAGCTGTTCCATGGCATTTGAATTTATGAACTCCAGGAACCGTTGGGCTAGAAAGTTAGGGCTTGAGTAATGTTCCCAGTCTATATTCGGGTAGTTGAAGTCACCCAATATGATGGTGTTTGGAGATACATTTATACCCTCCAGTGTCTTCAGGAAGGCTGTGTGGGGTTCCTGAGTTTGAGAGGGTGGCCTGTAGCATGCTACAATTTGTAGAGCAGTTTTGCCTATGGTTAGTTGCACCTGGATGGTTTCCGAAGCTTCGTGCGTTGCCACCAACCTGGAGGTGTGAGTATCCTTTATGAATATGGATACAGGCCCTCCTTTTGTGGTGTGGTCCGGTTTTGGGGCCGGAACGCATGATATGAGGTAAAACCTAATAGTGCCGGGGTGCTCTCAGGAGCCTTGAACCAGGTTTCAGTTACAGCACAGACATCGATGTTCTCCATACTGAGAAGGGCCTCGAGTGCGTGCATTTTGAGATTTAGAATTCTGGCATTGAGCAGCATTACCCTCAGTTTCTTCCCATTTTTGTTTTCTAGGGTGGTATTCACACAAGATCAGGAGTGTTGATGCACCCCAGTCTCCGGCAACTAAACTGACTGAATAATTCAGTTCAGATACCCTGTAGCAGGTATTAAGAGGCAGTAAAAACCGCTGCTAGAAAATCTTATATCAGCAAATAGAAAATGTTTTTAGTTGGTGCCTAGCCAATAACCAGGGCCATAATGGGAATTGTGTACCACTGGCTCTTAAATATTTGTGAGATTTACTATCCTCTAGCCTGTTTTATTTCTCTCTCAAGGTTCATCTTGCAGCCATTTCATCATGTCTTCCCGTGACCCCACCCCCTGTCCTCTTCATTTTTTAAACAATTCTCATAGCGTTTTTTACGAGACCACAATGAAAGAAGGTGACTCACTTTTGAAACCATAAATTTGTAACTGAAAGACTAACCATGTCTCCATTTGAACCCACGCCTGTGGCAGATTTGCTCTTCATTACTTGAAAAAAGTACAGTTGTGTAAAATCTTACCATAACAGTAGATGTCCTTCTCTTCACTTGAGTGTTCTTAACATAAGGGATTTCTTGCCAAGGGCAGCCCAGCATCTGTTCAGTGTACCAAAGCCTTAAGAATTTATACACATATATCACACGTATGCTCCCCGCTCAAGGCGTAGGGCGTAAAGGTGACATTAAGGACATACATACCTCAGACCTGAAAAGCCCCAGGAGGAACAATCCGTCCTAGGAACTAGGAGGAACATGTGCATCCAGAAGGAGAAAAAAGAAAGGAATTCCAGGCCAGGAAGGTGGATGGAATAGAGCAGAACAAAATGGGGTGGGGAGCGAATACTGCAACATTGAAGAGAAGGACATCTGTTGTTACGGTAAAATTTTACACAACTGTACTATGTCCTTCCATATCACTATTGCAGAATTCTTTACATAGGGGAGAGTACAAAAACTCTAGAGGAAACTTGGGAGGAGGAAAGCACTGAAGAGCTCTCTCAAAATCCATGCAGGATAGTTCTGGCAAAGCCAGCTCTTGTACCGGAAACAACATCCAACTTGTAATGTTTAGTGATGATATGGACAGAAGTCCAAGTAGCAGCCTCAAGGATGGAATTGTGTCCAGTCCTTTGAAAAAGGCACCAGAGGAAGCAACAGCTCTGGTAGAATGACCCTTTACAGAGGTAGAAAGACATTTAACATGAAAGGAGTAACAAAAAAATGGCTTTAGAGAGCCAGGAAAATATTGGTTGCCTAGATACAGCCAAACCCCGATATCACGGATGAAAGAAAACAAAAATATCCTATCCTGAGTGTCAGCCAATATTTCTTTAAAAAACAATATTAGGGGACCTCAGCATTGACTGGCAGAAACTTAACTCTCAATTCCATACAGACAGGTTTTTCACAACTCATAACTCGCCCAGCCTATATCAACTGATCATACCATGGAGGCTCAATTTTTGACTGGATTCTGGTCCCCCACCTCAGTAAGTGCATTGAATCCAAAGTACTACCAGACTCTTATTAGTGATCATCACCCTGTGTGCACAACTAGACTTATCACTCACCCCTCCAGACAACACACTTAAAAAACATTACGCAACCTAACCCACTTTAACCAGCAGACCTTTAAAATTTACTAAGTACTGTTAATTGGCCTTTCCTTAAATACTTGCCCATTGATGAGGCAGTTAAATAACTCAACTCCACATTCCTAAACACTTTGAACAGATGAGCTCCTGCCAGAAAAAAACAAGCCAAAAATAACTATGCCCGCCTGACTTTTGTAAGTACCAGATCTCTCATGCAAAAAATAGATAAAGCCTGGGTATGCTACTCCAAACAGAAAACGCAAAATCTTTAACAGTTCAGAGCATTAGGTAACCTAGTAAAGAAACACATGAACTTGGACAAAAAACAATTTTACGCAAAACATCAGGATCATCTTAAAAGAACTCCAAAGACTTTCTGGCAAGCAATCAAAAAAATTGCACATCCTGGAAATAATTCTTCCCCTAAACCCCTCTGATGATGGTACCTGTTCCAATGTAGATTCTCAATTTAACTGTTATTTCATAAACAGCATTGTTTCCAACATTAACAATTTCCCAACATCACCTTCTATTAGCTGCTTCTCCACTTTTTCAATACAACCAGTACCCACTTCCTTTATTAAATCCCTACTAAACAAACTCGAACCTTGCTTCCCCTCCACTGATAATCTTCCTAATGAGTGCCTAAAATGTCAGCAGACTCTATAGCATACCCAGTATCCATACTCATCAATAAATCTGTCAAGGAAGCCTATGTCCCCACCCTATAGAAAAAGTTCTATATCCTTCCCCTCCACAAAGGTGGCACCTCCACAGAAATATCTAACTGTAGGACTGTTGCTATTCTCTATCCAGAATGCTAGAGAAATGTATCCAGCAACAATTTCTTCAATATCTTCCCAACACTAATCTTCTTTCTCCTACATAACATGGATTTAGACCTGTACTTAGTACTACCACTCCTCTTCTGTCCTTTACTGAGACAGTAAATGAAACTCATGATTCAGGTAACATAGTCTCATCTCTGTTTATAGGTCTGTCAAAAGCTTTTGACACACACTGTCACCATAAACTCTTGTCCCAGCTATCCCTACTTGGATTAACAGAAACCACCTTACAATGGTTCGCCATTTACCTGTCCAGCAAATGTCAATCATCGGATGGGATTCCAGTTTCTCTACATATCTACCAGTTAGCACTGGGGTTCCTCAGTGTTCAATCCTGGGACTACACCTCTTCAACATTTTTGTTAACCATCTTCATACAGCCTCTAAACAGGTAACCCTTATTCAGTATTCTGATGACTGTACTTTAGTCTGCTCCTCTAGCAGTCTCACCCTTCTTCAAATCATAACTCAAGATGTATTCCATTCCATTGAGTCCTGGTTCACCAGCAACCACCTCTTATGCAACCCACCCCAAAAAACAAACTCCTGCTATTCCTACCCAAATAACCCCCCCCCTGATTACTCTAACTTATGGTTACTTCTCTCAACATTACTACAGTCGATGTTGTGTCACACACACTAAGCTGTTTGAACATAAAAAAGACTTATAAACTGGGCATGTTGTATAGAGTTAAAGAATTCATCACCAACTCCACAAAAGTAACTCTTGCCTCCACTTATCTATTACCATCCCTTCTTTATGCCTCCCCTATCCTAATGAATCTTTAGTCTTCCCATAAAGTAAAGTTTAGTCACTGCTGTAATAAAATAGCTAAATTTGCCTCCAGTCAGCCCCTCAGGTCTCACAACTGTTCTGCTCTCAGATCCTTACATTGACTTTTAATCAACTAATGTTAACACACACAATACTGAACAACTCCTTATTCTCACAATCAGCCTCAACATTACTTCAATACTATATTCCATCCCACAACTTGCGTTCCTCTCATAAGCATCTACTATTTCTAAACATCAGCGATCAAATGGAATCTGTCTTTATTCTCACTGTGTTGCAAAAACCTGGAATAGTATTCCAGAATCAATCAGACTAATTCCTCATTACTATTCGTTCAAATTTCGACCATCTGACCAGCAACTGGATATGCCAACTTGGCACCCATTTCTAATTTCATATCCTTGTACTTACTGTTGACCTACCAACTTATTGTGTATGCATGCGTTAAAGATACTTGAGCTAGGTTGTGTATAGTGTGTTATAACTTTATTAATCATGTATCCATATACCTGTGTGTACCTGTACTTTTTGTATGAATGATGGTCCCTGTGAGCAATGTAAATTTGAATTTACTTATTTTTCTTGTATATTTTTCATATGTCCATATATTATATTTTCATTGTGATGAAAATCTGTGTAATCAATGTAAGTTTGTATTTTTGCTAATTATGCATCTGGGGCTTTTCTCCCCAGGCCTTCACTGAAAATGGGTACATTCCTAGTCAGACTTTCCCGGTAAGCAAATGTCAAATAAAAATAAAAAGTTGTTCAGATTTGCAAGTGGCCTTAGTCTTGTCCAAATAATATCTGAGCCTCTTGTGCAAATCGAAGATGTGAAGAACCTTCTCACTAGCAGACTGTGGAGAAGGAAAAAAGGAGGGAAAATTAATAGACTGATTAAGAGACAGTTCATTTGACCACTTCTTATTTAAAGGAAGGATTAGTATGAAAAGACACCCTTTTCCTATAAAAAAACAACAAAGGAGAAATAGCCATAAGATCCTAGAGTTCAGAGACTGTTTTAGCTGAAGTAAGGACCGAAAGAACGGTCTTCGAAGTACAATGTTGCAAGGAAGCTGAAACAGCAGGCTGAAAAAGAGCATGAATCAGTTTTTCAAGCACAAAATTGAGGTCCCAGGAAGATAGACTAGGCTTCTTAGGAGCCCTGATATGAAGGATGCCTTTAAGAAATTGTTTGACCTCTTACCTAGAGGCAAGAGGGGTTAGTCAAAGGCAGACGAGCAGAAATAGCTGAAAAGTGAGCATTTAACTGAAGAATAGGCCAACTCACCATGGAGCAATTCACACAAATAAAAGGGAACCAAACAGATTCCCACTAAAAAGGGATCCTGTTTACGAGAAAGGCACCAAACAGAAAATGTTTTCCATTTGTACAAATATGATTTTCTGGTAGTGAGTTTCCTTGCCTCCTGTAGAACACTAAGCATGTCCACAGAAAAGAGGTGCCTAAAAGGGATCAAAATCCTATCACTCGGTGTCAGTTGAAGAGTGAACAAGTGAGGATGGATCAGAGATCCTTCGTCTTGTGGGAGAATACCCACCTTGTGAGGTAACATTTGGTGATTGCCCCTAAGTGTAGGAGAAGGGAGAACCATTGCTGCCAGGGCCAAAAGAGTCACCAGCAAGATTTTTTGGGGGGGGTTGCTTGATCTTGAGCAGGACCCTCAGAATTAGAGGAAGTGGAGGAAGGGTGTAGAGAAGCATCCATTTTAAAGGAAAGATACTGTATCCACCTTTCAGGTCTGACAGCCTGGGACTCTGGCACAAAAAAGAGGAGGTTTCCTGTTCAGAGGGGAGCCAAAATGATGCAACTCTGGAGTACCCCACAGATGGACAACGCCCATAAACACTTCTCTGTGAAGCATCCATTCCTGGGCCTGTGCACTGGACCTGCTGAAGGTGTCTGCCACTATGTTTGTTATAAGAAACAAGTAGCTAAGAAGTCGCCTCTGCCTGGTCTATAAGACTGTTTGTTTCAGTTTTATACAGGTTTCATTAAGTAGTCCTTTCTCCAGTGGTGCTGTTAATACTGTGCACACATGATTAAATGGATAAAGCTGAGGACAGCAACTTGCATAGTGTTTTTTTCCGTGGAGTTGAATGAAACATTTTGTGAGAAATGCTGACGTGAAGCACTTTTCTTCCATTGGGACAGAACCAACTGCCTTGTTGAACTGCAAAACCTAAAGTTTACACGTAATGTTTTGTCATGGACTATGCATTTGTCCATCTAACACAAAGCATAGTAGTCCAAACAAGGACTGGTGCAATAATAGAGCAGTAATTAAAGAAAAACCCAGGATGATATGTACTTAAATCAGTAAAAAAAAAAAATAATAATAATAAAATAAAATACAAAAATGTTTATTGTCCCATCCCAACTTTGCTGCTGACTGGCCAGGTGTTTCAGTCTCATTAAAACAACAAGCACAAAAATATTATCACTACTCTTTGCATCCACTTCATCATTTTCATCCCTGTTGTTGCCTGGAGTTGTAGTTCCTTTGTTTTTAAAGTCTGAGCATGGATAAGTTTTATTAGCTTAATCGTCTTCATCCCTTTTTAATTTCTTCTTCTTCCTTATACAGAATGTTTTGTAGTATTTTTATGCATCTCTCCAAGTTAGGTCCAAGTAATAAGTCCTGTTTAATAATACTGTGTAAATTGCAAACATTAAACACCAATTTTTTCTACTTCACATGAGTTGTTAAATTTGAATCTTTTTGAATTCAAAACCTACACAATCAAAGCATCCTACCAATTTATTACTTAGATACGAGTCAGACAATATGCCATTTGGTAATTTCCACAAATGGAAGCCCCCAGTTGCACAGTTTTAAGTTTACTTAACTTCTTGTCTGTTTGTTTAGGTTATTCTCAGTCCATTGTTGGAAACAACACTGGTTTACCTTAGTTAACCTATAAAGTAATCTGGGTTAACATTGCCAGAAGTTGGTCTATTCTCTTGAACAGAACCTCCAGTATCAGCTGTTTGTTCTTGACTACAAATAAATCCTATGAAGACACCCTGAAGGGTCACTGCAAGCTAATAACAGAAAACACAGTCCAAACAAGGGTCAATGCAGTAACAGACCAATAGCCAAAGAAAAGAACAGCAGCCAATTTTTGTATTTTTAGTCCAATGTCCATCGCTTACAAATCTACTAAAGTCTAAAAAGCATAATGTTATGAAAGATGTCTAATCACTCATGGGCAGTCATTGTGCCACATTATACATTACTGATCTAGCCCATTATTGAATACAGTGGTGTAGTCTGTAGCCTGCAAACAAGCCATCAGCAAAAATTTGTACAGTTGCAGTAATTTCTAGAAAAAAAATCATAACATTGGATATGTGGCTGTTCAGAAGTGCTTCAAGAATTGAGAACTCATTTTGCTTCTTATAAGTAACGAAGATGTTCATAGGTTCATACTAGGCTATCTGCCCTAGGGCATTTATAAGCCTAGCCAGAGTGTGTTTGGCTTTCGCCACCCATTTTAAATTAATTTTGCTATGCCTTTTTTTGAGGTTAGTATACTGTGCCTCTGTCTAACAGTGACACAGAAGTGATAGCCGGGGTAAACCTACGATCTCCCATCCACTCATCAAGATTCCTCTTGAAGAGAGTCACTGTGGGACTCTGCCTAACCTGGACTGGGATTTTATTCCAGAGTGAAGGGAGCCTCTGGGTTATGAATCTATCCCTCCAGCATGTCCTATTTATTTCAGTGCTGAGGTTCAAGTCTCTCGAGCGCGTAGCTCGATGGGATTTGGATTTTCTGAGGTGCAGCATGTCCATTAATTCTGGGTTGGACATGGCTTTATACGTCAGGCACAGATCGCCTCTGAGCAGGCGGTATGCCACTGAGTAGAACTGGAGTTTCTTTAACCGGGCAGCACAAGGCATCTGTTTGAGCCCTTTGATCCTCTTGGTGAGGTACTTTTGGGGTCTTTCCAGTTGCTGCAGGTGTCTGGTAAGGTACATCCCAAAAGGGGCATTGTACTCAATTATGGGCCTGATGAGGGATGAGTAAAGAGGCACGATGACCTCCCCTGATCTAGATGTGAATCCCTTCATGATTAGATGGGCTATATAAAATGTTTTTCTAACCACTTTGGCCACGTGGTTGTCAAATGAGAGATTGCTATCAACTTGGGTCCCCAGGTCCCTAATGACTTCTTCTGTACTTAATGGATTACCACCTATGTGGTAATTTGTGGGCACTTTGTTTTGCCAAAGGGATGACTATACACTTTTTGGCATTTAGCTTGAGGCCATGGCTCTGGCACCAGTTGTCTGTTTCTATGAGGCCCTTTTGGAGGATGATTGTGTCGGCTGGAGAGTTGATTATGGCGCCCAGTTTGCAGTCATCTGCGAACTTGGTCAGCCACAGTCCTTCCGTGTTGGCCTGTACTGCCGAGAAATATATACCGAACAAGAGAGGTCCCAGGACTGAGCCTTGTGGGACGCCACTTGTAACTGGTTTGGAGTCTGACATGGCTCCAGCAATTCTAACCATGTGGGTTCTGTCCTTGAGCCAGTTTGCAACCCATCTAGTGACATAGGGGTTTATATTTAAGCTGGTGAGCTTATCTATAATGCCAGTGGGGTATTGTATCAAAGGCTTTTACGAGGTCCAGGTAGGCTGTGTGGACCACCTTCCCCTCGTCAATGGCCTTGGTGACTGTTTCAAAGAAATCGACCAGGTTTAAGAGGCAGGATCTGCCCTTAACAAAGCCAAACTGGGTAGGATCCAGTGTCTGTAGGTCCCCAATATCTTTATTTATGAGGTCCATGATGATCCTTTCCAAAGCTTTGCAGACCAAGCTAGTCAGGCTTATGGGGCGATAGTTTCCAGGATCCGTTGAGGCACCACCTTTGTGGAGAGGGACCACTGTTGCTGTACGCCACTCTTTGGGTACATATCCTGTAGTAAGGCTAAGATTGAACAGTAGTTTTATGTTTGGGTTTAGCTCTTCTTGGAGTTCATGTAGGACGCAGCCCGGGACACCATCTGGTCCCATTGATGCTGTGTATTTTGCTTTGGGGAGGGCGGCTCTTACCTGAGCATCTAAGATGTCAGGGGGGCAGCACTCTGTTGGGATCGATATTTGCCCTTTTGGTGGGGAGGGGGGGAGAAGTTTGCACTGAACCTGTCAGCTAGGATGTTGGCAGTGTCTGTGGGCTCGGTGTATTTTTTGTCATTTTGGACTAATTCTGAGCATATCTGGGAATTCCCACCCAGGTTCCTAACATAACTAAAGAAAGCCTTGTGATTATCCTTAGTGTCCTGTGCAGTTTTTCTCTCGAAGCTGGCCTTAGACGATTTTATGAGTGCCCATAGTTTTTTGCTAATACTGATCAGAGATGCCTTCCCTTTTTGGGATGTTGCTCTATCATGTAGTAGCTTCCTCCTTCTATTGTATAGTTTGTTTATGGCTGGGGTCCACCAGACGGGACGTCTGCCTTTGGAGGATTGGGTCTTGGTTTTATTTGGGATTGCATGATCCATGCATTCCTGAAGGTGTTCATAGAATGCGTTTATAAAGGATTCAGCAGTCTGGGCCGTATTTTCCACAGGCCCGGGGGCTTTGAAGGATTCCGCCTCTGTTTTGAGGCATGTGAAATTTGCTTTAGAGAAGTTTTTCACTGCGGTTTTCTGGGCAGGGGGTGGGGTCGGGATGTGAATATCCAGTGAGATTAGTTTGTGGTCTGATCTTACCAGTGAGGGATACACTTCTGGTCTGGAGCATAGTGTCCCCATGTTGTTGATGATCAGGTCCAGTATGTTTTCCCCTCTTGTGGGAGTGGTAACAAGTTGTTCCATAGCATTTGAGTTTATAAATTCTAGGAACCTTTGGGCTAGGGTGTTGGAGCTAGAGTAATGCTCCCAGTCTATGTTTGGGTAGTTGAAGTCGCCCAATATAATGGTGTTTGGAGAGACCTTCATATTTTCCAGTATTCTCAGGAAGGCCGAGTGGGGTTCCTGTGTTTGGGAGGGTGGTCTGTAGCAGGCTATAAACTGGAAGGCAGTTTTACCCACTGTTAGTTGCACATGGATAGTCTCTGATGCTTCGTGCTGTGCCACCAACCTGGAGGTGTGGGTATCTTTGACGAATATTGATACTCCCCTCCTTTTGTGGTTCGGTCCAAGTTTTGGGGCGAAAAGCATGGTATGAGGTATAACCTGGTAGTGCTGGGGTGCTCTCGGGAGCCTTGAACCAGGTTTCTGTTACTGCACAGATATCGATGTTCTCCATGCTAAGGAGAGTTTCGAGTGCGTGCATCTTGAGGTTTAGACTTCTGGCATTGAGTAGCATTACTCTTAGTTTCTTATCCCTTGTGATACCTATGGAGGTGGGTTTGTCTTTTGAGCCTTGCCTAAAAAAGGCACTATGGGGGTAGCAAGAGCCTTTGCCAATATCCGAAAGCCCAGGGGTGACAGGTGCAAGCCGTCCCTAGCGAAGCATCGTGCCTTGTCGAGCATGTCATCCCAGGCTGACAGGCATTGGATCCCCTTTGAATGACACCAATACTTAAGCAAGTTGTTGAAATTGATCATCTTGTCTTCATATTGTGGCATCATTCTTGATGCCCTCTTCCTGGGCTGTAAGACTTTTTCTGTTCCAGTACTGTTTGAAAGTTTGTGCCTAGAACATTCCATTGGGAGAGTCAAAAACAAAATTGAGGAATCTAATACTAAAAATTAGCATCAGTAAAAGAAAAAGTGTCAAATTTCGTAGTACTTCACAAGAGTTGTGGTTAGAATGTCTCACAATCAAAAGTCAGACATTAACATCATTCAAAAATAATCCTGTTAAGTGCTTATGCTGGGAGATTCCAAAATGGTGGACAGCCTGTAAGCACACTGACAGTGCAGTTCCTGCATTCCTATACTATAATCTGACTTCAAACCAGCGCATTGCTTAGGAAAAGTATACCAAACATCAATGGATTAAAGCAGAAATAAGAGTACTTAGTTGTTTCATCTTTATTTTTCAAAGATTCTCTCATTCTGAAGAAAAATAATTACTTGTTAGAAACAGAGCCCTGAACCGCATGGTGTGGATTCTTCAAGACTAACAGGCCTAATAAGAGGAAAGTAACAAGAAAAACAACTTTCATAACAAGACTTATTTAAAATTCTGCACTACTACTAGGAATCTAACTATACAAGATTAATGGAGACTCAGCCAGATCGGATGGAAACTGTAATCACAAAAAACAAACTGTCTGCAATTACTACTCCTGAGAAAGAAACCACTTCTAAAAGGCAAAAAATTAACGAGCAACAAGAAGAAGCTGATAAAATGTCTCAAAGATTAAAACAGGAACAACCTTTAACACTGGATAATCTGAAAACTGCTTTACAACCTTTACAAACAGAAATGCAGGGTTTCTCTCATAAGCTAACTACATTTGGCTCTACTCTGGACCAAATTGTGCTTAGGCTTGAACAAAATGAAGCTAAAATTATGAACAATGAGCTAAAAATAAATGAACTGCAACAAAAAGCACAAACCAATGACACCATAATTAAAGAATTACAGCAAAAAATGCTAGACTTGGAAGCTAGAAGCCAGAGAAATAATTTTATCATAAGAGGTATTCCAAAGAGCTTTGATAATTCACAACTTATTCCAATAATAAAAGAAATACTAAGCTCTCTTCTGGCTAATAAAAATCTCCTGGATGAGACAGTGATCGAATGAGCTCACAGAGCTATAAAGTATACACAAACAAGTGATCTTCCTAGACAAATCTATATCGTACTACTAAATTCAGCACATGTTCAACAGATACTGTCAGCTTATAAGATTAAAAAGAATGTTACATGGAGAGCACTTAAAATTATGATTACTTAAGATCTTCCTTTACAAATTAAACAAAATCGACAGAAACTCAGCAAATACTGCAATTACCTCATTGAAAATAAGATTTGTTTCCAAATGAGATATCCTGCAACTTTAAAATTTTATTACAAAGAAGAAAAAATATCTTTGGAAACACCTGACCAGGCAAAATCCACCTTTCTGCGTCTCTTCAAAGTAAATCCTGCCCAAGACAACTCTTTTCATATCTTTTGATCCAAAAACAACATTTGGAAGGCTAAACAAGTGTTACAGCTCCAAAGAACTACAGGACAAAAGAATATACCACTCTTGTGAGAAATTTTAAACAAATGGATGTGGAATGTGTTCTAAATAACTCTACTTACTTGCCTGTAAAGATAACCTCTTTGCTACACTGTAATACTTAAGGTACTGTCTTTTAGTAACTGCCTTTACATTTAAAAGTTACAAAGCTACCTAACACTGTCTGCATAGAGAAATGACTTTAAAGTGCATTTACAGCTTACAAAAAATAAGTGTTAAATTACATTTAAAATTGGGATATAACCTTTGATATAATAGTTTAAGTAGTGTAAATATTAGACATAAGTAGTTTCAGTTAAAATGTATACTCATTATTCTACTGGCATAATCATTGAGTTGCTTTTAAGTACGTCTATGAGCAAGGTACAAAACCATTTCTTTTTTTTCAAATAAACACTGCTGAACTAGAACTTCAGGAAAAATATTCTAAAGAACTTGTGGAAAAAATAATTGATTGGCAAAAACAATTACACAAACACTATTTAGAAAATATCTCCTTCTAGAATTAAGGTCAATATATCAATATTCAGAATGGGCTCAAACACCATCAAAATTCCTAGCTAGACTAATTAACATAAAAAGTGGACCTCCTAGGATCAAAGAAATAACATATGAAGGACATGTGAAATGTAAAGATCAAGATATAGTGGACGCTTTTGAAGATATTTATAAGAAATTATACAATATACCCTTATCATCATCTACAGACAGGTTTGAGGATTTTATACATAATATAAACTTTCCACAAATTACAGAAGATCAAAGGAAACTCTTAAAATCACTGTTACATTTAAAAGAGATAAAAGCTGCAATAAACAAACTAAAATTAGGTAAATCCCTTGGGCCTGATGGATACACATCGGATTTTTATAAGTTATTCATGGAACCTATCTCCAAAGTGTTATTAAAAGTTTTCAACTATATAATACAATATGGTATAACAGACAAATACTTAAATAACTCCAAAACAGTGTTGATTCCTAAACCGCATTCTGACCCAACAGATCCAGCAAATTATAGACCAATAGCCCTCATAAACACTGATCTTAAGATATTAGCCCATGTTATAGCAAATAGACTTAAGAATATACTCCCCTCTATTATTTCCCAACAACAAATGGGCTTTATGACAAACAGGCAAACAAGTGACAACACCCTCCTTTTAGATACCATTGTAAGACTACTTAATAGGGATAAATGCCCCAGATATGCCCTTACAGTAGATGCAACTAAAGCTTTTGATAGAGTAAACTTACACTTTCTCTCTAATATACTGCCTTTATATGGTTTTCCACAAGAATTCATTAAAATGATCCAGGTTCTGTATCAGAAAGCTTCTACCACTATACAGGTAAATAAACTTATAACTAACCCTATACTCTATCCAATGGTACAAGACAAGGATGTCCTCTTTCGCCATACCTATTTAATCTTTATCTAGAACCACTCCTTCTGTTTATTTCACAACAAACCTTTCATCATATTCCCAGAATCCACAATACAAATCTTATATACTCGGCCTTTGCTGATGATTTAAATATATACTTCCAACTCCCCACTACTGACCTCCCAAAAATACTTAGTTATTGATGAGTTCTCGGTAGTTTCAAATTGTAATTTAAATTTAAACAAGTCACCCATATTTCCACTCAATCCTATAGGGCATAAAGAATTGTACTTTCCTGAGTGAGATCAAAATAAATTACCAAATAAAATATCTAGGAATAATATTTACTTCAGACTTCAAAGATGATATGAACAATAACCTACTAACTACATGGACTAGTATTCACAATTGTATGGATAGATGGAAGAACATTAATATGTCTCTACTGTCAAATGCTAGTGTTGTCATGATGAATTTTCTACCAAGAATACTCTTTCAGTTAAATGCTACCTTTTCAAATATTCCCCAAAACTTCTTCTTTGCCATGGAAAAAGCTATATCAAGATTCTTATGGTATCCCAAATCTACCAGAATTAAATATGCAAAACATGTACTCGCCAAAGATAAGGGGGGATTGAGGTTACCTGATTTTAAGCTTTACTATAGTATAATTACTGTATACAGACTAATACGAATAATAAACTATGACTCGTATATAAATACTTGGACACCCCAGTGGAACAAAATCTGGTATGAACAGTTGAAATCCCTTGGCTGTAATATCAAATCCTTACCATTCTTGAATTTAAACCAGGCTAGCATATACACAAAGAATTTACACCCACTAATTAAAAACATGATTCTTACAACACAGAAACTATTTAAATCATTGCAATTAGCTGACACTTTTGCCCTTATACAACTGTTACATCTAAATCCTAATTTACTAATAAATAATAAACCAGTAAATCTAACGAACTACCCCCTGATAAAAGACTACACAATATGGGATATATATACCAATGGAAAGATTCTAACACGGGGCAAATGAGACTTGAACTCAAACTTCCAATGAAATATAGTATTATCCTTAACCAACTTCATCATCTTATAAATGCTAAATTCTCACAAATACACACTGACTTACAGAACATAGATTTAGTTAAATTAATACTTGAAAATCTTGCGATTAAAGGGAAAACAATTTCTAGGACTTATTGTAATGAGTGCAAAACATCAGAATTCTTTATTTTCAAACTATTGGCAAACGAAAAATCAATCAATCACTGACTGAAGAAAATAAGAAACTAGCCACTGAAAATACAATCAAATTCATTCCCTTCAAGAAGCTGTTATATACACAAATTATGGTAAATAACAATCTATATTATACCTTATCTAAATTAAATTCAATCCTAACTTTTCGCCTATATGTCCCCATTGTCCGGATCAAACAGCTGATATTTTACATGTCATGTGGAACTGTACTAAGATACACAACTTATGGTGTTCCTTGAGAGTAAGATTAGAGAAGATGGGATATGAAAAATCAACCCTTCATTCAAAGATGGCTGCCGTTCTGTGAACACCACTAATATACAGCTCTCCATACAATCGGAGGAAAATCTAACCCTGAGGATTTATTTAACGTTCTTTTTCACAGAAAATCTAAAGAAAACAACTATAACTTCATCCAAATATACAGGAGGTGATCGAAACTGAAAAGCAAACTAATCAGGCAGGATTACAACAGATCTTTTGTCTCTGACGAGAGTCTCAAACAAAGGAACCGTGTGCTCAGGAATACTGACCTAACTACACTGATCTTACACCAAGTTTCTTTGTTGATCTAGGATGTCGAAAGAAGAAAAACATATGGACACAACAACTTCAAAAACTAAACTTTCTGAACTTTTATCGCCGGAAAAAGATTTAAATTCGAAAAGACAGAAAATTACAAAACAACAGGAACTTTTAAAACCAGGGAATAAAAATAAACCGGAGCAAATGGCAAACATGGAGGATATTAAAGCAGCTTTACTTCCCATGCAAGATGCAATCTAATCAAGTGCAATCATTTGGAATTTCTTGCAGTCAAATTCTGGAAAGAAAGGACAAAAATGATGCTCGAATTACTGAGAATGAAGATAAAATAGCACTGCTAGCCAAAAAATCTGAGTCACACGAACAGGACATTCATTCTATGCAAGCCAAAATCATTGACCTAGAGGTGAGGTCTAGGAGAAATAATATAATCATCAGAGGAATACCGGAATCTGTTCAATACAATGATTTAATTCCATCAATCATGCAAATATTCACAGCATTATTCAGTGACTCAGTAACAGCACAACAAATAATAATAGAGCGAGCACACAGAGCCCTGAGGGAATCACAAGCTTCCAACATGGCACGACCTGTTTATGCAAAAATTCTAAACTTTCAAGATGTAAACAAAATATTACTAACTGTAAAAAAAAATGGGGGCTCTATAATATGGCAAAACAGAATTTCTTTGGCTCAGGACCTGCCTCTGCAGATTAGGCAAGCCAGACAGCTATTATCTCCCTACTGCAAGTTTCTCATTGAAAAACAAATAAAATTCCAAATGAAATACCCAAATATATTAATATTTACAGTGGATGGGTCTAGACATTCAGTTGCAACAAAAAAAGAAGCAAAAATGACCTTTCTGGTGATTTTTAAAAGCTTACCTGCTTCTGAAACATAGAGTGATCTTCTGATGGGCCTGGCAGGCTATCCAAGGTCGGATTCACATTGTTCTGCATGTCGAGGTCTGATATTTGCTTTGTTTGTCTTTTTGTGGCTATAGGCCATTTTTTACAACGGGTACAACTTTCTTTTGGTGTTATCTACGCGCGCTGGGCCATTTCCGAAGTTTTACAGCCTCCATGATGTCGAAATGTCCCATGAATAGTCCCAAAATGGTTTAGATGCTTCTGAGGGAGTATTATTGATGTAGCACTTCCGGAAGTCCGTCGGAATAAAGGGTCCCCCTTTGCGAAGCTGTCAGTCACTCTAGAGTGTCGCAAATTCAACTAAGAGGTTCCAGGACTATTTTAAATGCAAAATATTTGTATATTAAACCTATTTAGTGCTGGTAAGACCTTAATTCACACAACACTAGCCCCTTATTTTTTATTATGTTTAGTAAACACCAAGGTAAAGACACAATGTGCTTAAATATACATATGACATAACTGTACATACAAAACAGATCTGAGTTTGCAAGTCTTTCAATAAAAAGGAGATAGGGAACACATTATAATAATTTACCTAGTTGTAATCACATATTGTATTTTAGTTAGTACACATATATATTTTCCATTTATAGGTTTAATTTCACATGTATTTAATCTTTGTTATTAACCTTAGTATAGGAATTTATATAATTTACAATACTATATAATGGGCTTATATTGGTGATGTTTGGGATTTCTCTGTGGTGACATTTCTTTCTTATTACTAGATTAAACCATAAAAGCTAACTTAAAACTGCTAGAGGTTAAACAGACATATAGTTTTGTTAACATGGATCATGTACAGTGGATATTAAATTTAAAAACATATTCTGAAGACTTGTTTATTCAGGTTTAGGGTATCTGTCAGGATCACACAGGTTATCTCTATAATTATTTAAATATATGTATATTTGCACTTGTTTAGATTTACTAATTGGTTTGGATTTTTTTCTATAGGTGGTAGAAAGTTTTTCCAAATGTGAACCTAAGTTGTTTAATGTCAAATATCTGATGTTTATGTCTCATTCTGTTTTATTGGCTGAAGTGCAGTTACATTTATAAACTAAGATAAAACAAGCTCATTAGTTATTTTAGGAACACTATGGTTTCATTTATCTAAGAATTAATGTTTAAATAGTGTCCTAAATTTTATTGCCAGATAAATGAGGGTGTTCCTATGGAACCAAAGGAGAACAGTAGTATATTTACTTCTGCAGTTTTGCTCTGATGCTCCTTCTTTAACTACAATGACAAGAGGTGTAGAGGATTAATGGTGTTTTAAAGGGAATGGGTAGATTAGGCTTTGTAGACATAGTTGTCCTATATATAGGTCCATCCCATGTTCTATTTTTTCTAGATGTAAAGTTTTATAATAGTTACTTATTTATACCACAATTTTTTAAAATGGTTATACTATTCCTGGTCCAGGGGTATAGTGGGTGTAGGCACTGGTATGGGACGGGATTTCAAGAATGCTTTCACAAAACATTTCTGTTTAACTCTAAATGGCTTATAATTCACTATCTACGAGTTCAAGAATACCAACAGAAAAGGAATTTTTTGGACTGTGGGTAGTAGATTCTTGGAATATTAAGGGGCTCCAGAACTTGAAAAAGAGGAAATTGTTGCTTCATTTATTTTTGCAGGCTAGGGCGTGTTTTATATTACTTCAAGAAACTCATTTGACTAATGAACAATGGATAGAAATAAAGAAAAAGAAATGGATAAGAGAAATTATTGCCTCGGAAGGTAAAACTAATAGTGTGGGAGTAGCGAGAATTATAAAAAAAATCAGTATCAAGGGGAATTCTTGGATTCTAAAACTGATAAAGAAGGTAGGTGGTGCTACGTGATTATTTCTTCCACTCTTTATGATAAACCCATTATACTTCTCAATATATATGCACCATGTAAGAATCAACAATCATTCTTAGCATCACTGTATCCTATTTTAAATAAATATACTAGTCGCTACATAATTATAGGGGGAGGCTGGAATGCTTATCAGAATCCCAAGTTAGACAAATCTAGCCCACAAAGGTCATTTAATAGTCAAGTAGTAACAACATTAAGTGAGCTCAAATATGACTTTAAGTTATATGACCCCTTTAAATATACAAACAACCTTTTTAACACGAATAGTTTTGCATTCTACTCAACTTGTCAGAAAATGTGGTCTAGAATAGACTTTTTTCTAATCTCGGAAACATTGATTAATTATGATCCCGTAGTATCCATACATGCTCGTTATCTATCAGATCATTCAAAAATTTCATTAAGTTTTGCCAAAGATCTTAGAAATAGTAGAATACACAGGAGTTATAATTGGTCCTTAAATCCAAATTTGTTAAATAAAAAAGAAATAATCAAGGAAATTCAAGAAATTTTAAATTCCACACTGGATAGATTACTTAAACATCAACATATAACTGATATTGAATGAGTGATAACTAAAGCTCAGGTAAGGGGGGTTTTCCTTCAAAAAGCCTCTCATTATAAAAAAATTCAGTTCAAAGAAGAACAAATCTTAGAGGCTAAAATAAATTTGTTAGATCAGGAATTAAGGCAAAGTCATAGCACACAAACAGAAACGGAATTATTTAAATGTCAGAAAGATCTTTTCCTGAGTCAGAATAATAGTTTAGCATTTCATGAAACCAAAATGATGGCAAGATATGCTAATCATATTCAAACGCTATCTAGGGCTTTAGCTCGAATTATTAACTAATCTAAATCACCCTCTCAAATTACTGAAATACTTTACAATGATACAATTTATACGAGATCTGAAGATATTATTAATTCCTTTGAATTGATTTACTCGCAAGTTTATGGTGAGTTAGATGAGTCACATATAAATGAGACTAATGAGGATTTTATTCAACAAATTAATTTTCCAAAATTAGAAGACAATTTCCATAGAGATTTAACCAAACCAATTTCTACCGAAGAAATATCAACAACAATAAACAAGTTAAAATCACATAAGGCGCCGGGTCCAGATGGTCTTACTTCTGAGTTTTACAAAACGTTTAGTGATACGATTGTGAAAATACTAGCATACACTTTAACTATATTATTAACAATAAAATCAACAACCCTCATTTTAATGCATCCAAAACTATTTTAATACGTAAAGAAAATTCGGATTACCAAAACCCGGATAATTATGGGCCTATTTCACTCTTAAATATTGATACTAAAATTATGACTACTATTTTAGCTAACAGACTGAAGAAAATAATGAAGTTTATAATTTCAAATGAACAAACGGGTTTTTTAACTTCGAGGCAAACTTGTGACAATACTTTAACTCTACATACGTTAATCTCTTATGCCAATCAGAAGAACTTAAATTTGTATGCTCTCATTATTGATGCACAAAAAGCCTTTGATAGAGTGAACATAACATTTTTATTTCATATCTTACCATTTTTAAATATACCGCAAGAATTCATCAAGATATTACAAATATTATATAATAATCCATACACTACCTTATATATCAACAAAATTTTCTCTAAAAGAATACAAATCAAAAATGTAACCCGTCAAGGTTGTCCTCTATCCCCTCTATTATTTAATTTATATTTGGAACTATTATTTTTGCATATCAAACAAAATGTATATCATAATGCCCCAATACTTTATGGTACCAAGATTTCTATGGCAGCTTTTGCAGATGATCTCAATGTATATTGTACAACTCTAGTTACTGATACCAAGAAATTATTAACAGCTATCGAAAACTTCGCAGTAATATCTAACTATAAAATAAACCTTAAAAAAAACAAGATATTTCCACTAAAAACTCCGAAACCCTTTTCTCTTTTACCATTAGTAGGGCAAATAAAATCAGAAGAAAAGATTAAATATCTAGGTATTACATTTTCCACAGACAAAGACTTTTATATTAATAATGTCAACTTGATTTGGGATAACACCTTATTGGATCTAAGGAGATGGAATAAACTAAAATTACCACCGTTAGCTAAGGTTTCAATTATTAAAATGAACGTATTACCCAGGTTATTATATATCTTCAGAGCTGCTCAGGTTTTAATCCCGAAGAAGCTCTTTAAACAAATACACACGGAAGCTGCTAAATTTATTTGGGAACCTAGGAAAACTAGAATTTCATACGATAAATTGACGACCCCTAAAGACGGAGGGGGATTAGAATTACCCAGTTTTGAAAAATATTATTTAATTGTAAATGCCAATAGAATTTTAAGAATCGCTAATCATGATACACATAGCAAGAAATGGTCCCCGAATAGGTTAAAATTGAACCATAAACATGTTGAGAGTCTGAATATTAATCCTAAAGCATTACCCTTTCTAAGGAAAGATATGTTAAAATCAATGGCTTTAATGGAGCACATTAAAATACAAATCACTCTATTACAAAATCTTTTCACTTCATTAAATCTCACCCAATACCTTATGATTTTACAACCTTTTCATAGAAATCCAAGCTTGAGAATTAATAATCATTTAATTGAACTAAAAAACTTCCCGCTTATTATTAATTTAACATTACGGGATATATACCCTTATTTGAAAAATTCACCTCATGAAATAAGACGACAATGGAACCTTCCCAAATCATACTTAATAATATTGAGACAGATCAAAGATGTATATATAAGTTATTTTAAAGATTTCAAAATTAATGATGAGGATTTATCAAAATGTACCGATTTTTGGCAAGCCCTCCTGCAAGAGAATAAATATATAACATCTGCATATAAACTAATAAAGGAAATAAAATATCAAGATCAAGTTCTTGTATCAAAGTATTGGAAAGAAAAAATACCTTCGGTTGAAAATAGTAAAATATTAAAAGCAATTAACTTAACTAGAAAATCAGTCTCCCTCCAAAAGCTAACTTTTACTCAACTTATGATCTTTTATAATGCTTATTATACGCGTCTTAGCTTGCATAAATTTAATTCTAAAAACACTTCTAAATGCACATACTGTAAAAATGAAACGGCAGATCTCCTCCATATGTTCTGGAGCTGTAAGTGTATATATAAACTATGGAATTCCTTGAAACTACAATTGCAGAAGGTGGGTTATCAAGCTTCTACGCTTTCCTGGGAATTTACAATATTACATATTCCCCCAAATAATCTAAGTCCCAAATGACCATACTTATGAATATTTTTTTGTTAATGAAACTCTATATAGCAACCAGTTGGTTGAATCCACTACAAACTTCATGGGATAACTTTAAGATTCTAGGTGGGAGGGTGGCCTAATGGTTAAGGTGTTTGCCTTACAAACACAAGGTGCAGGGTTCGAGTCTCACAAGGGATAATTGGCTAGGCTTAAAATGGCTCGCAAGGGCAGTTAGCTTAGTACTACTCTATGAACCTATGAACATACTAGCCCACAAATTACTAATTACTGAACATACCAAACATATTAATAATTGAAAAATTTGGGAGCAAATTTTTAATATTATTTTGGCTTAATATGTAGAACCCAGGATAACCCTTTGATACAAAGACTATAAAGTAAACTTTAAGAGTAACCAAATTATTATAAGATATATTACTCATTGTCTAGGCTCTTCAGATGTCTTTTCTGGTGTTAAAGTGAAAGCATTCATGTATATAGTGTATATATGTTCTAGGACTGTTTACTTTTTTTTTTTGTTCTTTTTCTCTTTTAGTAATACTGTGTGGAAACTACCTGTGTACATTTAGCTTAAATGTATGTTTGAACAATTGTAAAAGCAATAAAGAATTATTATTGAAAAAAAAAATCAACCCTTACTTGGGAGACAGCTATATTGTACATTAATATCAATCCACTCCCAAAAATATTAAAACATGTCTTTATTACGATATGTGCCCTTATTAAACTCTTTATTACAAAGAATTGGAATGTCATGTCACCAATTACATGGGAATTTTTTTAGCAATCTTGCTATCAAATATATTTCATCTCACAAATTAATTTATTCAAAAACAAAAAACAAACGCTATCACCAAAAATATTGGAGTTACTTGCTAGATATAATTCTTGACAAAATTTGCCTACAAATTGTCATGAAAAGCTAACCTTTAAATAAGAAATGAATGTAGTATAATCAGTCTTTCTTGCATCTTCTCCCTTTTCTTAGTATATGTGTAACTAGATATTTTCCCTAAACATACAAATAAATGGTTAAATTTCTATTTTTACTTTATATATAGACTATCCCCATTCTAACTATCCCTTATGAGACCAAATGAACATAAGAATTCTCATACTTTACTTGACGATATAGAGACTTCTTGTGTATATATATTGTGTGTGTGTGTGTATATATATATATATATATATATATATATATATGTGTATAATTTTCTCGGAAAGAGATTGTTGTCTGTTTTCTTTAGATAGGTATTTGTATTGTTTATTTGTGTTTTTCAGTTACCGTATTGTTATTATTTGAAAAAAGAAAATTGAAATAAAGAGATTTTGGGGGGGGAAAGTGCTTACACTAGAGTGGCTCTGGAAGTTGAACTTCTTGAAGGCCAGTAAGTCATAATACTGTCAGCTGCTCAGGATATGTGAGACTTCAAGTCCTGACACATACTGAACTTTGCATGCTGTTGACCAGGTACCCATTTTGGTGGAGAAGTATTGCAAGGGGATCCTGTCATAGTTGTCCACCACTCTTCGATAAAGCTTTATATTACTAATGAAACATTGCAGCTGTGTGGTATTCTCTCCACAGAAATATATATTTGAAGGAAAGACCTTTGTAGCAGCATGAATATCCTTTCTCACTACTGTTACAAAATTTGACTTGAATTCTGGTGCTTCTGCATCTTAAAGACATACCTACATCTGCATCTTAAGTACATGTTTTATACAAAAAAACATGTATTTAAGACCTATGTCTAGCAACGTTCCGTTCAACTAGTAAAAATAACATATCAGATTGCAATGTTGCAAAGTGCTGAGCCTTACTGAATACCACCCATAGTACAGTATTTATCAGTTGTTGCCTAATTTGTTAAATCTGGCAACATTTTTCTTACTTCAAGAACTGGAAATGGTTGAGTAGTGTTTATCCGGATAGAGCATCAGTCTCCCTCTTACACAGAGAATCCTTCAGCTGTGTTGAAAATGTCCAGACTGCAAATATCTTTGGTGAGCTTCAGATTTTCTTATTTTTACTGGTAAAAGTTTATTTTCCTTTAAAAATGCACTGTTGCAGCAAGTACTTTGAACAGCGGTAGTATTCAACACTGAAGTTGAAGAACGTGTCTGCAACAGAAATGATAGTTTTCTATCATCACTGCATGAGCTCTTCTGCTGTAATTTACACACACAGCTACCATGATTATAATCCTTCATCTGTTCTCATTTGTTATTGTAGGTTTGGGACATCAGAACAAAAGCTAGTGTCCATACACTAAGCGGGCATACAAATGCAGTGGCAACAGTAAAATGTCAAGCTGCAGAACCACAGGTTATCACAGGTAAATTTAAGAAAGTGAAACTAATTCATTAAAGTTTGTATGATTCTGTCACTTCACACATTCATGCGTTTTTATATGGATTTATCTGTACTAGTTATGCATACATATGTGATTGTATATATTCATGTGCACACACACACACACACACACACACACACACGTGTACATTTGTACACATGTTTTTGAAATACCCCCTCCATTGAAGAGGATTTGTACTTCACTATTTTTGCCTGCAAGTTTTTAGGCCTGCAGGTCTAACAGTATTCTGTTTATACCCAAGCGTATCCCCTTTCTGGTGGAGCCACCTCTGCCAGCAGTTGCTGCAGCTTCAGGCAGAGATGTTTGGGATCTTGCTTGCTGTCTACTTTTGGGATCAAGTTCTCCCATCTTGCACATTTGTGAAAAGAGTAGTCTGAATTTTGCCCTAAATTTGTCCTGCTTCTCCTTGGCACTTTATAGAGTCAGAGACCACAGTTGGGGGGGACAGAAGCCTTTTCACTTCTTGCAGGACAGCCTTCTCTGCTATTCCTTCAAATTGTTTTTCCCCCTCTCTGTGGACAGTAGAGCTAATAGTTGGCAGTTGCACTTAGTGGGCTAGCATTTATGTTCTGTATGCTGTTAGGTGGTGCTACCTCCTTAGTCTTTGCTGTGGCCATCATCTGCAAGGTGTAGTAGTCCTAGTACTTGTTTAACTGTTTCAGTCGGTCCTTTGGCAGACTTGTTTGTCACAGTCATTGGTATACTTTGCTTTGCTTCTGTGAGCAGAAGTCTCTCAACACAAACAGAGCTTCTTCTGGCTAGACGTTTTTTCAAGACTTACTCTTCTGAGCTTTGTTCCGATGTGGTCTTATGGCTCCTTCCACCTTGGTTGCATACTGCTTGAGATTCATTCCAGTCATAAGAGCCATTAAGGAGGGTCAATGGTGTTGTATATAACAGATATATTCTTACACTGTCAATCTACAGGAGGATCCTTCCCTTCTGCTGTCCCCTTCAGGTAGGAGGTCTCACTACCAACATAGACATTTGGGGTTTTCTGCATGTTACGGGCTACATTAGCATATCACTGGTTGGTAATGGGGTTAACAGATCTTCGTTGTTTATTGATTTGTAAGAATGTGGTGACTATTGGCTAGGAGTGAATTGGTGAGTGCTTTACTAGCAAAGCTCATCCAGATTCTGCCACAACTTGCTGTGAGAGAAAGGTTAGTCTGTTTCTGATTTCATGTATTTTTTGTTGCTTTTTTGCCTTTTTCTGTTTTTGTATATTGTGATTAATTTTCTTTACACTGTTTTACTTGTATTCTGCTTTTAATTGTATATTTAAACTAGGAAAGAGACCACAGCTGTGTCTGTTGAGTCACACAGTAAGTTTACCACCCCAGTGCTGTTGTATTTTTAAACTGAACTGTTTTTCTAGTTGCCTGCCTCTTATGTTAACTTGACCACATATCTCCTTCCCTCTCCTCTTTCATTGCATGTTGCAAGTAAGCGCAAAATTATAATTTTGAAATCACTCCCCTTCAACTAATTACATTTATTGGTCCCCACTCTTCCATAGAACCAGAATAGAAACTGCCCATCCCTTCCAGTCTGTCTTGCTGTCTTAAAATGAGTGGCTATTCACTTAGGTAGCTAAAGTTTAAGTTAACCCCATTTTATATTGCACTGCTTAGTGCACACTGCAGCTCTTAGGATATTAACATATTTCTCCAGCTTACCTTTAAAATCTGCAACATCTACTCCAAGACCAGCAGTAGTAGTCAATCAGTAGCCATTCAGGTGGCTCTCATCTTTTCATCATTGACAAGCAAATTCCTTCTTTTCAGTAAGTACTGCTTGATTTGCTTCTGACTTCAGAATATCTGCCTAAATACTTCAATTGTAAGTCATCAGACTCTGCTTATTAGTTTCCCCTCAGGTGTTTGGCAGTACCCTGTATAGCCGCAGACACCTCGAGTTGACATTTTTTCCTGTAAAAGCATCGTTGAATTTTTACCAGTTCTTAGATGTACACAGGACAGCTAGTTTGCAATGACAAGCACTACCCCAGAGTTGCAAACCAGATACTCCTGACATTACTTTGTATTTTCACTCCAACTATCTAATCAGTAAAAAATGGTCTGTTGCTATGGATATGAAGTTTATCTGTGTTACCAGCTTGGTGGATGTGAGCATCCTGAGGCAATGTAAAATTTGCCTCATGCTTAATGACAACTAGTTAATTTCAAACAAACTGATATGACATGTTTGAGATGTAGTTACACAATGTCACTGGAGGCAAAGCTTTCACATAAAAGCACTCCTAATGTCAGTAAGTTTTTCAGTAGTACAGACACTGCACCAGTCACACACAGTTGAAAGCAGACACATAAACCCACATATGCTGAGGTACTTAAATGTAATGTTTCTAAACCCTAAATACGTCCTAAGCAAAGTACACATAACAAACACTTTCAGCAACCCCGAATGCACTCATTCAAAACAACACCTGCATCATATCTCATGGAGCTTGTACTTCTAAGCCCGTAAGGCAACCTACGACAGAAACCAGCATTCTAGTCATTGGAGACTCCATTGTGAGACACACTGATGTCCCTGTCATGAAGGTGAGTAAGGAGAAAGTCACAGTCAGTTGCTTATCAGGGGCCAGGATCCACTACATTACACATGCACTTAGGTCATTGGACCACAGATATCAGTATGACTCAGTCTGTGTGGGTGTAAATGAACCTGAGACATTCCTCCCTAGACTAGATGAAGAGTGACATTGTGGAGCTCTCGAAATAAGTGTCCTAGGCTGGTGTGAGCCTAGCATTTTGCAGCATTTTACCTTCTGCAAGCATGATGCCACAATATGAACAAATAATAACTGGCTTAATTTCACGTGTCATTCTAAAGGGGTGCAATATTTGTCAGCTTGGAAGGGGATGGTCACAAGACCACACTGCTTTGCCAGAGATGGTCTGCACCTCTCCCCTCTAGACTTTCAAATATTAGGTAAAAGATTGTCCTCCCCATAGTGCCTTTTTAGGCAATGCCAAACTGAAAATATTTCCAACATAGCAAATTAAAAACAAGAAAATCTAAAGGTGTTTCTGGTCAGTGCCAGGAGTCTAAACAAAAAAAAAACTACATTCCCTAGAAGCTCTTTTCACCATAGAGAATGCTGATGTCTGTGCAGTCACTGTGACATGGGTTAAAGCCACAGAGGGTGCACTAACAGTGCAAGGTTATAATGGCTTCCACACATTTAGATTAGCTACTACACAGTAACTAACTAAAGGTGAAGGTGTCTCGATTTTAGAAGTTAGAATTGGGAAGTTCACCTCTACAAAGAGGCCAGTCACAAGCAGAGCCCCTCTGAGATTGGTCCTGAGACCACTCCTTTTTGGTATTTACGTCTCTGAAGTCAAGGCCAACGTCATAGGCCTCTGGCTGACTAAATTTGCAGATGATTGCAAATTAGCAGCTGTCACTGACTCGCCCACTGACACAAATTTTCTCCAGGAAGGGCTGACACAAACAACTGGTGCCAGAGCCATGGACTAAAACTAAATGCCAAGAAATGTCTAATAGTATCCTTTGGTAAGTCTTCTACCCCTGGAAACTGTCATATTGACAACACATCCCTAAGAGTTGACCCAGTTGTCAGGGACTTGGGGACACACCTAGACAATAATCTAGCCTTTGACCATCACATGTCTGCAGTAATGAGGAAATCCATTTTATATTGTGCAGCTTATAAACAAAGGTATGGCATCCAGGTCCAAAGAAGTTATTCCACTGTATTCAGCATTCATCAGACCTATCATTGAGTACAGTGCCCCATTTGATATGTACCTAACCAGGCATGTCCTAAAATTGGAACGTCCACAGAGTTCCTCGCTAAAAGAATAAAGGGCTTAAGTAACATGTCCTATGCATACCACCTCAAAGCCCTGTCCCTTGTGTTCTGTCTGCTATGGTGTGTTAAAGGGAGATCTATGCCTTGCATGCAAAGCATTATTAGACTCCACTCTGATGGACTTCCTGCATATCCACAAAACAAATAGAACCAGAATTACCCATTCTGAAGACTTAAACGTTGCATGTGATATAAATAGGACCTGCTGGAGAGACAGATATGTATTCTAGAGACTACCTCTTTTCTGGAACAGGCTCCCCTTCAGTGTGAAGCAGAGTTCCTCCCTAACCCAATTCAAGTGCAACTTGGACAACTGAATGGGCAACAGGAAATTCATCCCTGGTTTAGCATCTATGCCTCTAATGAACACAGGCAGCCTGTAAATGGTTCAACTGTCCTGCTTGAAAATCTTTCACCTCCCAAGCCCCTGGCTACACTTATCAATGGTACCAGATCTTGTCAGAGATTTGAGATGTTTGACTAGGCTTAAAAAGCTCTTGAGGTCATTCGCCTAGTACACTTCTATGAACCCATGAGTGCAGCTGCAAAACACAGTTTTGCAGTTCAGCCATGTCATTGTGGTGTATACTTTGATGTTGTTTCTTTCTTTCTTTTGTTCCACAATTGATGGGTGTAGGATCAGACATCGTATCCTTCCTTGGCCACATAGAAACTTTAGGTTTTGTAGCTCAGGCTCCTTCCCTTAGTCATAGTCCCCTTCTCAGTTTCCTCAGATCTCATTTGCCACTTCAGTGATAAGACATGGTCACTGTTAACTCGAGCAGGTTCTGGTAGATGTGATATTTTTGATAATATTGCTATCCCTGGGTTCTTTCTATCATCCATCATGGTTACTTTATGTAAGTCTCTGTCCTTTCAGGGATTCCTCAACCTCCTCTACAACAACTTCCTCATTTACCAGAGGTTCTCGGGTCCCCAGTGAACCAAGGAGCCATTCAACCTTTCCCCCCTTTGCAAGTGGGAAAGGGTTTTAATTCCAGGATTTCCCTGGTTCCTCAAAAGGAGGGCACTCTGAGACCTATTCTGCATCTCTCCCAGCTCAACACCTTACTTAAGGTTCCTTCTTTTTGTATGCTTACTCTTCAAACCCTTTTTCCTCTCTGGTTACCTCACACTTTTCTGGTGTCCTTGGATCTGAAAGATGCTTACCTTCATGTCAAGATTCACCCTCCTCTCAAGAGTTTTTACGATTATTTGTTTCTTCCTTTCATTTTCAGATGTTCTTCGTGTTTCACTGTTACGGTCATCACATTTGGGTTATCTGCCTGCAGGTAGCCCTCAGTCGGCCTGAATACCAGAGTCTTGGGATTTCTGCGTCGAATGCTGTCACTTCCATGATGTCAGGTCGTCAGGGGTATAAAACATGCAGCTGATGCCATTACATCAGCTTTTCTTGCCAAGCAGAGTCTGAAGCAGAAGCAGTTCGCAAGTGCCAGACGGCCTCCTCCTGAAATTTTAATTTTTCGAGTTTCAGTCCTGAAGTCTTCTAAAAGATATGGATCCTTTTTTCTTGCTCTAACCAATGTCAGAAAAAAAGTAATAATTGTCTTGCCTGTGGAAAGCAAATACCTCACAGAGATTTTCATTCTTACTGCGTCACCTGTTTAGGCCCAGACCACAACGTTCCTTGCTGTCGGTTTTGTGCCTTGTTCAACGCCCGAACTATTTGTCGCCAGGCTATTTTTGTTGCTAAATTCTTTCGCGCTCGTTCTCCATATTCTGAAATGGCTTGGATAAGTCATCCGACTACCGATCTTCCGAAAAAAAAACGTAAGGATAAAGACAGACATACCGCATAGGTCCAAAACTGCCGATGACGCTTCCGTTAAGCTAGTCGCCAGTCCACCGGTACTCAGTGAGGCACTTTCACAACCCCTGATAACTGCTTCTACGGATTCGCAGGCCTCTACTGAGACCCATTCGGAGCAGGTATGCCACGAGATGCTTCTTCAACCATGGAACTTGCGGATATGTCTACCTTGGATGGGTCCGGAGCCGCTGTGTAGGCATTGGCTTCTGAGGGTGTATTCAGGCCTTCCGATGTTCATATTAAACCAACAACTTTGTTTCAAACCAAAAATACCAAATTTCTCAGGCCCAGAGAGTTTGCACTACGCCTAGGAAACAGATGACCAAAGCGCATTCTCAGGCCCACATGCCACAGAAACAAATGCTTAGAATGGCTGGAGGCCTTATTACTTTAATTAGGGGAAGCCAGCCTTCCCCCTCAAAAAGACCAAGAACTGATTTTCCTTCTGATTCTTCATATCGTGAGTCCGATGACTGACCCCTCTGATTACCAGGACATTCCTTTGTCTACCTACGAGGATTCTGATGCAGAGGATTCCATTCCTTCTGCTTCCCCACCAGAAGATTTTTCTTTTGGTGAAACCCTGCATACTCTTAGAGAGCATTTCCGCTGGCAGTGCCAGGACTACCCACAGTCCAAAAAGAGACTCAGGGAATTTTTAAACTTGCCTCAGCACAGGCCTCTAGCTTTCCCTCCTGTTCTGGAAATTGTAGATGATGTCTTCATAGAATTCAGCCTTACCACTGATTTGCCTCCAGCTCCAAGGAAACCTGATAGGTACTACAAGAGTACCTGCCTCCCACAAATTCCTCTTTAAGAATCCTGCTATGGATCCAGAGACCATTTCCCAGGGATCTAAATGCATTAAGGCTACTACAGCCAAAAATTGCAAAAACTTACAGCTCAGCTCTAACGTCTCGGCTCACCACACAAGCCTTCAAGGAGTCTTATTGGTGGATTCACTGGCTGGTTGTTCTTTTTTTCCTTGCATTGGTGGTTTCAATACTACAGCCAAAAACCCTACCCCTTCGGACAGGGATTCTAGGGTTCTAGACAGATGGGGTAAGAAGGTATACACCTCTGCCACTCTTTGCCGTCAGGGCTTTAAATTGCCAGTTTCATATGCTAAAGCATCAGCAACATATTATGAAGCTAATTAAACAGAAAATTATGTTGATACATGATTGTGCAGAACATAAAGATTTACAAGAGTTAATGCATTCTGCTAACCAAGTTGGAAAACATACTTTGCAATGTGGTTTTGATGCCTTAGAAGCATCTTGCAGGCCTGCTGTCATGGGGTCTGTTCTTAGAAGGCATGCTTGGCTTAAGGAACAAATCTTGCCAGACCAAGTCAAAGCAAAATTACTAGATGCTCCATTAAACCAAGAGCATCTGTTTATCACTAAAGCAGAAGAAGTCCTCAAAAAGATGAAGGAAAAAGCTAAATCTATGCAAACTGTTAAAGATTTCCTACAGGTGAGCCACCTAGATTCAGTAGGCATTGGCCTTCTAAAATCTGGACTTTTCCAGTCCCACCCAGACCTTCTCAGTCCAAACCCAGGGGCAGCAGACCACCAAGACTTACAGTCTCAGGATATGCACAGATCTAAACAGTAGAGTGCTCCCACCTCAAAAACAGGGAAGTAGTAAGCCACCTTCCCATGGTAAAATTTCCCAATGACTTATCCTTAAGTCTTCCAAGCCTTGCCCAAGTACTTGCACCCTTAGGAGGAAAACTAGCCCTGCATGCAAAAAACCGGGAGTACATTACGCAGGACAGATAGGTCTTGAACATTGTATCCCAGGGTTATAGATTCTACTTCCACTCATTGCAACCCCAAGCAGATGGCCAGACCTCCCCCCAAACCAGTGGGCAGAGGCCCAAAAGCAAGTACTTTCTCTTCTCAGTATCAAGGCTATTCAACCTGTCCCATCAGAGCAAAGGGGACAAGGTTTTTACTCCAGACTGTTTCTGGTACCCAGAAAAGAAAACTCTTAGTGCTCTATCCTAGATCTGTCTATTCGCAACATCTTCCTGGTGGTTCGAAGATTCAAAATGCTTACTCTCCAACAGCTTCTTCCTATGCTAGCCAAGGACTCCTGGCTAGCCACCTTAGACTTAAAAGAAGCTTATCTGCACATCCCCATAAGGGAGTCTTGCAGGAAATATCTATGTTTCAGAGCAGACTCTATGCATTATCAGTTCTCTGCACTTCCCTTTGGCTTATCTACTGCACCCAGGGTATTCACAAAATGCCTAGCTCCAGCCGTTGCATATTTCAGGCAGAGAAAAGTTCAAATTTACCCATACTTGGATGATTGCCTGATTCAGGCGGACAGTCAGGAATTGCTACTCCAGCACCTGACATTTGTAAAGAGACTTCTAACTTCACTGGGATACACCATCAACGAAAAGAAATCACATCTGGTACCCAGCCAAAAGATTGTATTCCTTGGAGCAAGCTTGAACACAACTTCCCAGATGGCATTCCTCACTCCAGAAAAAACAAATTTATTTGACAAACTACTTCAATCTACTGGCCACCCAAACCCGGCTATCTGCAAACCCTAGGGTTCATGGTCTCTTGCATTCTACTAATTCCATATGCAAGACTGCATATGAGGAAACTTCATTGGTACTTAAAAAAAAGTGTCTGGTGTCAGCATTCTCAGGACCTGGAAACAATGATTCCTATCATTCCTTACCTAAAGACAGAGTTCCTTTGAGCAGATGCCTGCTACCACAACAAGGGACTCCCTTTCACTCAACCTCCTGCCACCCAAACCCTAACAGATGCATCAGACTATGCATGGGGGGGCTCACATGGCAGGACAATGCATTCAAGGCAAATGGAGCCCAAAGCAAATGTATCTGCATATCAGTCAAAAAGAAATGTTAGCTGTACAGAATGCTCTGACAGCCTTCAAATCCCTTATTCTTACAGAAAAACTATTGATAAGGACAGACAGCACCACAGTTATGTGGTACATAAACAAGCAGGGGTGAACCCATTCCTACCCACTCTGCAGGTTAGCCATGGCTCTGTGGAACACAGCCTTGAGCAATCAAGTGCACCTGCAAGCTCAATTCCTGCCAGGAAAACTAAATTCACTGGCAGACTTAAGCAGAAATCTATTGGACCCACACGAGTGGAAACTGGAACCCAAATCATTCAAGCTTCTGATCCACAGGTGGGGGGCACCAGAGGTGGACCTCTTTGCATCTCTGCAGAACTATAAATTGAGCAAATATTGCACCAGAACTCTCCACAGCCAAGCATGGAAAGTGGATGCCCTGTCCTTTACATGGGAAAACCTCTCAATCTATGCCTTTCCCCCTCTGCCCCTCCTCTCGAAAGTTCTACTAAAGATCAAACAGGACAAGCCAAGGACAAGCCTGATTGCACCAGACTGGCCACGCCAGCACTGGTACCCACTTTTGCTCGGTCTGACAGTAGTGCTACCATGGCACCTGCCTCAGACCCCTTCCCTGCTGTCCCAGCAGGAGGGCCAGATGTTGCATCTTTAGCTACATACCCTGAATCTAGCAGCCTGGCTCATCCCCTGAACTCATCACTAGCAACCCTTAGTACACAGGTGCTGGATGTCATCCTTGAGGCAAGGAGGCCTAGTACTAGAAAATCTTATTCAGAAAAGTGGAAAAGATACTGTTCTTGGAGCCAGTCTGTGGGAATAGACACAGCTGTGCCCAGCTTACCTCGTATACTAAATTACTTAACAGAAATGCTCCACCAAGGCCTATCCTTCTCTTCAATTAAGATTCATGCCTCAGCCATCTCAGCTCATTATAATACTGAGCCACCCCTCTTCTCTCATTCTCTGGTCAAACAGTTCCTAAGAGGAGCCAAAAATGTAAGAACCCCCCCCAGGAGAGCTCCCACTCCAGCCTGGGACCTTAAGTGTGTACTGGAGAAGCTCATGCTTTCACCCTTTGAACCTGCTGCTACAGCAGAGTTAAAATTTCTCTCTTGGAAAACAGTTTTACTCCTTGCCATCACTTCAGCAAGAAGAGTGTCTGAATTGCAGGCCTTTATGGCTGTGGAACCCTTCATTATCTTCCATACGGACAGGGTTTCCCACAGGACTAACCCATCATTTATGCCCAAGGTGATATCTGTTGTGGCTTTAAACCAATCCATTAATTTGCCAACCTTTTTCCCTAATCCTCAGAATAATGGGGAAAGGATCCTACACTCCCGGGACGTGCACAGGCAGCTTAGTTTCTATCTGGACAGGAAAAACCCTTTCAGAAAATCTGACCAGCTGCTAGTCAGCTGTGCTACAGGGGCAGAGGGCAGGGCCATTTCAAAGCAAACCATTTCTAAATGGATAGCACACTGCATCCATTTCTGCTACAAACACCATGGGAAACCTACCCCTCAGGGGATCAGAACACATTCCACTAGGACTACATCAACCTCTGCAGCATTTCTTAGGAGAGTCCCTACCAGGGACATCCTGGAAGCTGCAACCTGGAGCTCTGTACACACCTTCATCAAGCATTACTCTTTTCTAAATCCAGAGCTGGATTTGCCACAGCAGTCTTACAGGGCCTGCTTGCCAGCCCTAATGCTTCTTGACTGCCTGCACCCTTCCTCAGCTTTGGGAATCAACCCAAGTGTGATGACTGCAACAGTGAAACACGAAGAACATAGTACAGTTGTGTACACTTAACATAAATGTAGATGTTCGAGTGTATTCACTGTTGCAGTCCTGGTTACCCTCCCTCCAGCCCTCTGACTTCTCTATACTTCTACCTATCCTTTTGTTTGGCCATATCTTATAATATTGGTATTAACCTTTTACTGGGGGTGTTCTCCACACCATGTAATTGCTTCCTATTTTGGGGGCTTCTGACATCTGGGGCAAGAAAAACTGATATAATGGCGTTGGCTGCATGTTTTATACCCCTGACGTCATTGAAGAAGTGACAGTATCTGACGCAGAAATCCCTAGACTCTGGTATTCAGGCCGACTGAGGGCTACCTGCAGGCAGATAACCCAAGTATGATGACTGCAACAGTGAATACACTTGAACGTCTACATTTATGGTAAGTGTACACAACTGTACTTTCTCTGCTTTTTCTGTTTGGCCTCTCTACTGCCCCAAGGGTTTTCACAAAATGCCTAGCTTCTGTGATTGCTTTCTGCAGGCTCCAAAGCATTCAGATTTTTCCTTATCTAGATGACCTGTTGCTTCAGGTGCCTTCACCAAGTCACCTGTTACAGGATCTGAAGTCCACCGTCGGTCTTTTTCAAAGTCTGTGGTTTACTATCAACTTCCAAAAGTCCATCCTGACTCCTTCTCAGGATCATGTGTATCTAGGATGTGCAGGATTCAGACAGTACCAATATTAGCCCCTCTTCCACCTCCAAAAATTTTTGTCATAGGCGGCCTTCTTTCAGTCTCTTTTTTTTTTTTTCCTTTTGGCTACCATTCCAGCCAGGGAGTTTCTTCGGGTCCTGGGATTCATGGTCTATTTTATTCTAATGCTTCCTGTTGCCACACTGCTTATGTGGAAGCCTCAGTGGTACCTCAAGTCAGTTTGGCTGCAACATTTGTCACCCTTTGGATTTCAGTGTACCTCCCCTTCCCTGTCTAAAGAAGGAATTCAAGTGGTGGATTCAGCAGTTTGCTCTTAAACCAGGCAGGCCCTTTCAGCCAGTCCCTTCTCAAGAACTGATCACCGATGCCTCAGACATGGGGTTGGGAGTGGTACTTTTAGTCACCTGAAAGTTCAGGGTCTCTGGCCTCCCCATCAGCAGTCAGATCATATCAACATCAAAGAGATGAGAACTCTGATTCTGGCCCTTCAATCTTTTTACCTCCATATTCTCTTCAGGCCCCTTGAAGGTGAACACAGACAACATTACAATGATGTGGTATGTCAGCAAGCAGGGAGGCATGAAATCTTAACCTCCTCTGTAGGATGGGACTTCAGGCTTGGGAGATGGCTCTGTTATCATTTAACTTTTCAGACAGTGTACATTGCTTCAGAGCACAATCTAGTGGCAGACTGTGTGAGAAGGTCCAAAACACAGGCTTATGAATGGATACCTCACAGAGACATGTTTCTGGACCTTGTCCATCAGTGGGGTATTCCTCAGGTAGATATTTTTGCCTCCCCTCTAAGCAGGCAGCTTCCTCTCTTCTATTCAAGAGTGCCATGCCATCTGGCATGGAAGACAGATGCCCTTTCTTTTCCTTGGAAGAGGATGCTTCTTTATGATCCCCCACTTCCTGTACTTGCAAGAATCATGCAAAAGATTCAGCTGGTCTCCCTGAAAATCTTGGTAATTTGACTCCCCTTTGACTAAGCACTGGTTCTCCCTCTTAATGCTTCTGTCCAGTGGCAGTCATCACAAGTTACCTCACTGGTTGGATCTCCTCACACAGGACAAGGGTTTCATAGGTTCATAGGTTCATACTAGGCTATCTACCCTGGGGCAATTATAAGCCTAGTCTGATTCTGTATGGCTTACGCCACCCCTTGATTTGAGTATACTGTGCCCTTTTTAAGGTTTAGTTTACTGTGCCTCTGTCTAATAGTGACACGGGAGTAATCCCTGGGACAAACCTACGATCTCCCATCCATTTATCGAGATTCTTCTTGAAGAGATTCAGTGAGGTGCTCTGCCTCACATGAACTGTAATTCTATTCCAGAGCGAAGGGAGCCTCTGGGTTATGAACCTGTCCCTCCAGCAAGTTCTATTTATTTCTGTGCTGAGGTTCAAGTCCCTCGAGTGTGTGGCTCTAAGGGATTTAGATTTACTTGAGGTGGAGCATGTCCATTAATTCTGGATTTGACATAGCTTTGTATGTCAGGCATAGATCGCCTCGAAGTAGGCGGTATGCAACTGAGTAGAGCTGGAGTTTTTTTAACCGAGCAGCATATGGTATCTGTTTGAGACCCTTGATCCTCTTGGTGAGATACTTTTGGGGTCTTTCTAATTGCTGCAGGTGTCGGGTAAGGTACATCCCAAAAGGGGCATTGTATTCTATGATGGGCCTGATGAAGGATGAATAAAGGGGCACGATTACCTCTCTTGATCTAGATGTGAAACCCTTTGTGATGAGGTGGGCAATGTAGAAGGTCTTTCTAACCACTTTGGCAATGTGGTTTTCAAAGGAGAGATTGCTATCAACTTGGGTCCCCAGGTCCCTAATAACTTTCTCTGTACTTTGTGGGCACATTGTTTTTGCCAAAGGGTATGACTATACATTTTTTGGCATTTAGCTTTAAACCATGGCACTGGCACTAGTTATCTGTCTCTGTGAGACCTTTTTGAAGGATGTTTGTGTCAGCTGGAGAGTTGATTATGGCGCCCAGTTTGCAGTCGTCTGTGAACTTGGTGAGCCATAGTCCTCCCACGTTTGCCTGTACCTCGGAAAAGTATATACCGAACAAGAGTGGTCCCAGAACAGAACCCTGTGGGATGCGACTTGTGACCAGTTTCGAGTCTGACATGGCTCCAGCAACTCTCACTCTGTGGGTTCTGTCTTTGAGCCAGTTTGCGACCCATCTTGTGACATAGGGGTTTATATTTAAGCTGGATAGCTTATCTATGATGCCCGAGTGGGGTATTGTGTCAAATGCCTTTGCAAGGTCCAGATAGGCTGTGTGGACTACCTTCCCTTCATCTATGGCTTTGGTGACTGTTTCAAAGAAGTCAACCAGGTTCAAAAGGCAGGATCTGCCCTTGACAAAGCCGAACTGGGTAGGATCTAGTGTCTGTAGGTCCCCAATGCCTTTGTTTATGAGCTCCATAATGATCTTCTCCATAGCCTTGCAGACTAAGCTAGTTAGGCTTATGGGGCAATAGTTTCCAGGGTCCGTAGAGGCTCCACCTTTGTGGAGTGGGACCACTGTTGCTGTACGCCATTCTGTGGGCACATATCCTGTAGTGAGGCTGAGATTGTATAGCTGTTTTATTTGAGGGATTAGTTCCTCTTGGAGTTCATGTAGGACGCAACCTGGGACGCCATCTGGTCCCATGGAAGCAGTGTTTTTTGCTTTGGAGAGGGCAGCCTTCACCTGAGCATCTGAGATGTTTGGGACACAGCTCTCTGACGGGATAGATACTTGCTCTTTTGGGGGGGGGGGTGGAGAGCTCTCTGCCGGGATAGATATTTGCTCTTTTGGGGGGGAGGGGGTGGAGAAGTTTGCACTGAACCTGTCTGCCAGGATATTGGCGATGTCTGTGGGTTCAGTGTATTTTTTGTCATTTAGAATCAACTCAGAACAAGTCTGGGAGTTGCATCCCAGGTTTCTAACCTAACTGAAAAAAGCCTTATGATTGTCTTTGGTGTCCTGTGCAATTTTTCTCTCGAAGCTGGCCTTGGAGGATTTTATGAGGGATTGTAATTTTTTGCTAGTAGTGATCAGAGATGCCTTCCCTATTAGGGATCTTGCTCTATCATGTAGTAGCTTACGCCTTCGGTTGTACAGTTTATTTATGGCAGGGGTCCACCAGACTGGACGCCTGCCTTTGGATGATTGGGTCTTGGTTTTGTTTGGGATAGCATGATCCATGCATTCCTGGAGATGTCTGTAGAATGCATTTATATAGGATTCTTCTGCAGTTTGGGCCATAGTTTCCACTGGCCCTGGGGCCTTGAAGGATTCCACTTCGGTTTTGAGAAGTTTTTCACTGTGGTTTTCTGGGCTGGGGGTGGGGTCGGGATGTGGACATCCAGTGAAATTAATTTATGGTCTGATCTTACCAATGAGGGATATACTTCTGGTGTGGAGCATAGAGTTCCCATGTTGGTAATGATCAGGTCTAGTATGTTGTCCCCTCTTGTGGGAGTGGTGACTAGTTGTTCCATAGCATTTGAGTTTATAATTTCCAGGAACCTTTGGGCTAAGGTGCTGGGGCTTGAGTAGTGCTCCCAGTCAATGTTTGGGTAGTTGAAGTCGCCCAATATAATGGTGTTCGGAGAGATCTTCATGTTCTCCAATGTTTTCAGGAAAGCCGAGTGGGATTCCTGACTTTGAGAGGGTGGTCTGTAGGATGCTATAAACTGAAAAGCAGTCTTGCCCACTGTTAGTTGCACATGGATGGTCTCCGATACTTCGTGCAATGCCACTAACCTGGAGGTGTGGATATCCTTGATAAATATGGAAACTCCCCCTCCTTTTGTGGTTCGGTCTGGGTTTTGGGGCCGAAAAGCATGATATGAGGTATAGCCTGGTAGTGCTGGGGTGCTCTCTAGAGCCTTGAACCAGGTTTCTGTCACTGCACAGATATCTATGTTCTCCATACTGAGGAGAGCTTCGAGTGCGTGCATCTTGAGGTTAAGACTTCTGGCGTTTAGCAGCATTACCCTTAGTTTCTTGTTCCTTATGCTGTTTATGGGGGTGGGTTTGACTTTTGAGCCTTGCCTAAAAAAGGCACTATGGGGGTGGCAAGAGCCTTTGCCAATATCCGAAAGCCCAGTGGTAACAGGTGCAAGCCGTCCCTAGCGAAGCAACGTGGCTTGTCGAGCATGTCATCTCAGGCTGACAGACACTGGATCCCCTTTGAATGACACCAAAATTTTAGCCAGTTGTTAAAATCGATCATTTTGTCTTTGTACTGTGGCATCATTCTAGGTGAGGGTAAGATGCTGCTCAAGGTCAGGGTCATACCAGCCTGGGCTACATGATCAGAGAGCTCCTCTATGTCTCTTTTCATATAGTCCAGGGAGGTACGAATCAGGTCATTCACACCAGCATGTACAATGACTGAGTCATATTTGTATTTGCTTTGGAGTGACCTGAGTGCTTGCGTTATGTGTCTGATCCTAGCACCCGACAGGCAGCTCACCGTGACCTTCTCTTTATTCAGCCTGGTGAGCGGGACGTCAGTGTGTCTGACAATAGAGTCACCTAAAACAAGAGTATCAGGTGTGTTATTCAGCCTTAAGGGCTGTGGCTGCTTGGCACACTGACTTTGTGGGTTATGTGTTGTGTGTGTTTTGTTTTGAGGTAGTGTTTGCTTGGATGTCTGCTTTGGAGGTCTCTGTTGCTTAGGTAGATTTTTATTTAGAGCCTCCAGTATGTTTTGTGTATTTATGTGTTTGGTTCGCTGATGTGGTGGGACTATGTGATACTGGAATTGTGTTGTGTGAGGTTACCTTCTCTTCCTGACTGACACCAGTTTTGAGATGAGAGAGCTCAGCCTCCAGTTTGGCTAAATAGTTGCATCTCTCACATATATTTGAACCTGTTTGGAGGAGGAGAGGGTTGTCCGTGTACATGAGACAGTTGTGACATTGCCTCAAAATTCCCAGATTCACCAGCTGGACTGGAGAGAAAACCATTGACTGACCTTTGGACATGCTAGAGTAATAGGTAAACTGAATTTAAGATGGACCAATAGAGGACAGGGTAATCGTAGAGAGTATAAGAGTAAGTAGTGCTTATGGTTTAATAGTGCTAACTTGTAGAATTACTTAATTGGACCAGTGAAGGGCCTTAGAATGAGAATATGGTGTTTAAATTGAGAGATAGAGCAGTTCTAAGGGAAAAAGTGAAGAGCAGACTTTGTGGAGCCAGGAATAGTTTAAACCCAATTAGGCGGCGCTGCCCGCTGTTGCGCTATGCACAAAAACGTGCAAAACCGCGCAAAAGAAGGTTTTAAGAGAGGAAGATGGAGTTTTGGAATTGACCCAAAATGGCCAATAAAACTACAGTTTCAAGTCAGTAACCACTCCCACAGGGGCAGGCAGGCTGCTCAATGTTTTTCACTGCCACTGATTAACAGAGAGACTTCCCTTTAGCCCAAGCATAAAATGGCCTCACAGAAACTTACAAACAGTTCAAGAACAGCAAGCCTGTAACTGAACTTTTTTAAATCTCAGAAAAGTGGGAAAAAAGCAAGATTTGTTTTTGTGTTTTTTCAGAGATAGCAGAGGTTCACAAGTATCAACAAGTCATAACAGTGCAGTAAATGACCCCACACAAGAGTGCTAGGCCAAAGACAGATAAAATGCAAGTTTTGAGAAAAAAACGATTTTAAAAATAAGTGCAAACAGGAAATTCAGTAAACAGCTCTAGGTTGTGCTCTAAATACAGTTACTAATGCAGAAATCAAGTTTAACAAGTCAGAAAATGCTGAAAATAGGCGGCTATGCAGAAAAACTTAGCAAATAAACAGAGGAAAAATACTTAAAATCTCAAAAGTGGCTCCTTTCTTCTCTCAGCGTTTTCTCCTCTTGGTGGGTGCTTCACCAACAGCCAACAAGCCTGAAAAGACGCCAAAACCACGAGGCAACCAGGTTTTAAGAGAGGAAGATGAAGGAGTTTTGGAATTGACCCAAAATGGCCAATAAAACTACAGTTTCAAGTCAGTAACCACTCCCACAGGGGCAGGCAAGGCTGCTCAATGTTTTTCACTGCCATTGATCAACAGAGAGACTTCCCTTTAGCCCAAGCAAAAAATGGCCTCACAGAAACTTACAAAACAGTTCAAGAACAGCAAGCCTGTAACTGAACTTTTTTAAATCTCAGAAAAGTGGGAAAAAAGCAAGATTGTTTTTGTTTTTTTGTTTTTTCAGAGATAGTAGAGATTCACAAGTATCAACAAGTTACAACAGTGCAGTAAATGACCCCACACAAGAGTGCTAGGCCAAAGACAGATAAAATGCAAGTTTTGAGAAAAAAATGATTTTAAAAATAAGTGCAAACAGGAAATTCAGTAAACAGCTCTAGGTTGTGCTCTAAATACAGTTACTAATGCAGAAATCAAGTTTAACAAGCCAGAAAATGCTCAAAATAGGTGGCTATGCAGAAAAACTTGGTTCTTTCATCCAACCTCACTTGTCCAGTCTTCAGCAGACACTGTGGGTGATAGGGTTTTGATCCCTTTCAAGCATCTCTTTTTTGAGGATGTGCTCAGGTTTTGCAGGAGGCAAGGGAAACCCTCTACCAGGAAATCATGTATGTCCAAATGGAAAAGATCTTATCCACTTTGTTGAGAGGCAATGACATTGTGGCAGTAGGCAATCTCCTCCATCTGCTTTATTATGGCAGCAAGCATACCAGGGAAATCTAACATGCTGGTGTACAAACTCAGCAGGTCCATTCTTGTGCCTCATGAGTGGTCTCTCAATCGATGGCAGAAAGTTTTTTCCATCATTGTGGCCAACCTTGCTGCATCCTCTTTGCGTCTTCCAACAACAGTGAGTGCAACAGGTTCTTTGCCCTATTCCCCTCCTCCAGGATGGTCACCAACAGATGCTGTAGTCCACATTTGGCCCTCCGGTCTTCTTTACCCTGATCTCCCGATACCTATAATTCCCAAATTCTTACAGAAGATACTACAGTTGAAGAGCATGGTTAGCTTCATTGCTCCTTTTTGGCCTTAAGTGTGGTTCGCCTTCCTTTGGTCTCGCCTTTGCTATCCACCTTAGATACTGGACCCTAGTCCAAACCTTCTGTCTCATCCGTCAGGGATGGATCATCCAGACATTCCAGGTCTCAAGTTGACTGCATGGTTTCTCCAATTCCACTAATAGTTAAGACAGCCCAGGCTTTCCTCCACAGTCCAACAGATACTTCTGTCTTCCCACACAAGGCTGTCCCTTCTTCCATGACGTCAGGTCGTCAGGGGTATAAAACATGCAGCCATTGACATTACATTAGTCTTTCCTGCCGTGCAGTTCCCAAAGCAGAAGCAGTTCGCAAGTGCTGGTCGGCAGACTCCTGAAATTTTCTTTTTCGAGTTTCAGAACTGAAGTCTTCAACTAAAAGCTAAGTACCCCGTTGGGGAAACTTTCTCTTGCTCATTACCATTGTCAGTAAAAGTTAATAATTGCATTACTTGTGAAAAGCAAATACCTCATAAAGATTTTCATTCATACTGTATTCCTTGCCTAGGCCCTAACCCGACGTACCTTGCTGTCGGTTTTGTGCTTTATTTAATCAGCGCACTGTCCATCGTCTGTATATTTTTGCGTCTAAATATTTCGGTTCTCGGTTTTAATTATCCAGAAATGTCGTTGTTTAGCCATTCGACTACCGGGATTCCGAAAAAACGCAAAGATAAAGACAGGCTGCCGAGGTCCAAAACTGCAGACGACGCTTCTAAGCCAGTCGCCAGTTCGCCGGTACTCAGTGAGGTGCTTTTGCAGCCCCTGATACCCATTACTTCTGATTCGCAGGCCTCTCCTGAGACCCATTAGGAGTCCGGTATGCCGTGAGATGCTTCAACTATGGAACCCGCGGATGTCTCTACCTTGGATGGGTTCAGAGCCGCTGTGCAGGCACCGGCTTCTGAGGGTGTATTCAGGCCTACGGACTTGCATATTAAATCGACGCCTCCTTCATTACTAAGGCCTAAATCTCGATCCATGTCTAAAAAACCGACACCCAAGCCACATGCTCAGGCCTCTATGCCTAAAAAACAAATGATAAAAATGGCTGAAGATCTAATAACTCTAATCAGAGGTAGCAACCCCTCCCCCTTCTAAGAGGCCTAGGGCTGAGCTTGATTATGAATCTTCTGATCAGGATTCTATTTCTTCTGACGATCTGGATTTGTCCTTGCCTGCTTATGAGGATTCTGATGCAGAGGACTCTATTCCCTCTGCTTCCCTTCCTGAGGATTTTTCTTTTGGGGAAACCTTACATACTCTAAGGGAGCATTTTCACTGGGAAAGCCAGGAATTTTCTGATTCAAAAAAGAGGCTTAGGGATTTCCTTCTCCTACCTCAGCATAAGCCTTTAGCTATTCCTCCTGTACTAGACATTGTTGGTGATGCTTTCTTGGACTCCAGTTCGGCTCCTGATTCTTTGCCTCCTGCTCCTAGTAAACCTGACAGGTACTACAGGGTCCCTGAGTCCCACAAGTTCCTTTTCAAAAATCCTATTGCAGATCCAGAGACTATTTCACAGGGGCGCAAGGGCATTAAGGCTTCTACTGCTAAAAATCCTACCCCTTCTGATAGAGACTCCAGGGTGCTGGATAGATGGGGTAAGAAGGTTTACACTTCAGCAACCTTGACCGTTAGAGCTTTAAACTGCCAATTTCATATGTTAAAATATCAGCAACATTATTGGACTGCTTAAACAGAAAATTATGTTGATTCCTGACTGTGTGGAAAATAAAGACTTACAGGATTTAATGCATTCTGCTGAACAAGTTGGAAAATACTTTGCAATGTGGTTTTGATTCATTAGAGGCCTCTTGCAGGGCTGCTGTTACTGGATCTGTGCTCAGAAAGCATGCTTGGCTTAAGGAGCAATCTTTGCCTGATCATGTTGAAGCTAAATTGTTGGATGCTCCTTTAAATCAGGACTGCCTGTTTGGCAACAAGGATGAAGAAGTTCTTAAAAAGATGGAAGATAAAGCTAAATCTATGCAAACTGTTAAAGATTTTTTACAAGTTCAGCCTCCTAGATTTAGTAGGCACTGGCCCTATAAGAATTGGTCCTTTCCAGCTCCTTCCAGGTCTTCTCAAGCCAAACCCAGACACAGCAAAAACCCCAGGTTTCAGTCCCAGGGGACTCGCAGAACTAAGCAGTGGGGGGCCTCCACTTCCAAGTCTGTGAATAATAAGACTCCCCCCATGGTAAACTGTCTCAATGACTTCCTTTGAAAATTTCCAAGCACTTCTCTTCTGACTGCCTCTTTGGGGAGAAAGATTGCTCTTTACGCAATGAACTGGGAACTCATTACCCAGGACAAATGAGTTTTAAACATAGTGTCCCAGGGATACAGATTTCACTTTCACACGTTGCCAACACCAAGTGGGTGGCCGGACCTACCCCCAAATCAGTGGGTAAAGGCCCAAAAACAAGTACATTCTCTCTTAAGCATGGGGGCTACTCAACTGGTACCAGAGGAGGAAAAGGGACAAGGTTTCCACTCGAGACTTTTCCTGGTACCCAGAAAAGACAAATCATGGTGTCCTATCCTGGACCTGTCTACTCTAAACACCTTTCTGGAGATTCCAAAATTCAAGATGCTGACTCTTCACCAATTGCTTCCTATGCTAGGCAAAGACGCCTGGTTGGCAACACTAGATTTAAAAGAAGCATACCTGCACATCCCAATCAGGGAATCTTGCAGAAGATACCTACACTTCAAAGTAGGCTACACGCGCTATCCGTTCTCTACACTGCCCTTTGGCTTATCTACTGCACCCAGGGTATTCACAAAGTGCCTAGCTCCAGTTATTGCATTTTGCAGGCAAAGAAGTATTCAAATATACCCATACCTGGATGATTGTCTGAAAGCCAGGACATACTTTTGAATCATCTGGCCTTTGTAAAAAGGGTTGCAGTTTGTCTGGGGTACACCATAAACGAAAAGAAATCACAACTGGTACCCTGTCAACAAATTACATTCCTGGGAGCAAGCTTGAATACAACTTCCCAGATGGCTAAACTCACACCAGAAAAGCAAATTAATTTGACAACCTGCTTCAAACAAGTGGCCACAAAAACCCTGCTATCTGCAAGACAAATACTGCAAGCCTTGGGGTTCATGGCCTCCTGCATTCTTCTAATTCCATATGCAAGACTGCGTATGAGAAAACTACAGTGGTATCTAAAAAGCCTATGGAGTCAACATTCTCACAGCCTAGAAACAATGATTCCTATCATACCTTGCCTACGCCTAGAGTTCCTTTGGTGGGCAGAGGCCTGCCACCAAAACAAGGGACTACCTTTCACACCACCCCCTACCGCCCAAACCCTAACAGATGCATCAGACTATGCATGGGGGGCTCACCTGGAAGGGAAGTGCATTCAGGGCAAATGGAACCCAAATCAAATGCACCTGCATATCAATCAAAAAGAAATGTTAGCTGTACAGAATGCTCTGACAGCCTTCAAAGACTACATTCTTCCAGGACAACTAATGGTAAAGACGGACAACACCACGGGTTATGTGGTACATAAACAAGCAGGGGGGTACACATTCTTACCCCCTCTGCAGACTAGCCATGGCATTGTGGAACACAGCCTTGAGCTACCAAGTGCACCTCCAAGCTCAATTCCTGCCAGGAAAATTTAAATACACTGGCAGACGGACTAAGCAGAAACCTCATGGACCCACACGAGTGGAAACTGGAACAAAGGATATTCAACAGTAGCTAGCAACTCTGTCCCAGTAGTTGAGGAAAAAATGAAAAGGACAACATCAACTATTAAAGTTCTGTACTCGCCATAACTGTGCATGTGTGTTGTCCATTTTCATTCTTCCTCAACTTGCCACCCTCCATTCCCCTTCCTGTTATCTCCTGGAGTGACTTTATGGTTTTTGTGGAACTTCTGTTCCAGGTCTGAGCCCTTGTTCTGCTTCTACTATTCTTTCTTAACTTTGGACTAGTTCTGTAACTTATAAGGCAGCAAACTCAACCTGAGGTATAGCAGGTTGACTGTGGTATTAGGAGAAGAGGGAGGAGCTCGAGAGTTAGATCTGCGAATCTAGTAAATGTGGCTGAGTCAGATCTGAGATTGGATCTAATACTGAATGGTTGTAGAAGATTGAAAATGGACAACACAGATGCACAGTTATGGTGAGTACATAACTTTAATTTCATCCTGTATTTAGTGCCAAAAAAAGAAAATGCCTTAAAAATAGATGTGAGAGTGTTCAATCTCGCATTTGTTCTTACACATGGGTTCGGAGCCGATCCTCGGCTCCGTGTCAGCCGCTTGCAAGCTCTGCATCGAGAAGAAGCTCGAGATCACCTAATACCCACAATCCCCCTCTGCCTTTACCTCAGATCTAGTTTGCCGCTGCAGCGTTCGCATCACTGGGTCGAGCTCGAGCACCTGAGATAAGATTTAGAATTTTATTCTTGTATTTTTTCTTGGTACTTTAGTGTTATAAAGCTGTTTAGTGATATTTTGTGTGTGTGTGGTAAGGTATAAGGGAATCTCGGTACCGTTAAGTTATAAAACTTAGAGTTCTCTTCGGGGCCTACCACCTTATTGGATTTGACAACCTGATTGACTTTCACTACTGGATTTGACAATTTTACGGACTTGACTTTTACTGGATTTGACTATTTTTCTACTTATAGTGACATGTCTGAAAAGGCCAAATCAGGGTTCAAGCGTTGCCAATGTGGGCAAAAATGTCAGTAACTGACAATCATAGTTCCTGTGTCTACTGTCTTGGCCCTGTCCACCTTCAAGAAGACTGCTCTATTCATCATTCTTTCAGTGGGAGGGTCATGACAGATAAGCTTGGAAACTAATGGACAGGGGTTTGTTAAAACCTTCCTTTCAGGAGGCTCTGGATGCTTCTGACCAGGCATCCAAGTCCTCGAAGGAATCGAGACGCCGGAGCCCAAGTCATTGGCTCCGAGCTCTTCGACTAAAGTTAGATCACGGTTCCACAGACTTGGGGCGAGTGTTCAACTGTTGTCAGTTTCCGAGCCTCGAGTCTTGGAACCGGTGATGGAGCTCCCTCCCTCGACACTATTGAGGTCGGCTCCGTCTTCGGTTCCTTGACCCGTTCTTCTAAGCTCTCCGATATCGATGTGGACCGTGTGGTGCAGAAGTTATTGGAACATTGACCCTATCCAAACTTATCTCGGTTTCCACCCAATTGGTGTCGAAACTTGAAGGCCTCCCATTATCTCCATCCCTTCCTCCTCCGAGACCTGTCCAGTCTTTGGAGCCGGAAGAGGTTGATCTACTGATTGTGGAGCCCTCGGTGCCAGAACCGTCCTTTTCTCGGTCTGCTCCTTTCACCTCGACTCCGTCGGATCCGGTACCGGAGTCTCGGAGCCGACGATCCGTCCTTGGTTCGGGGCGAGTCGAACCGACGTTTCGGTTCCGACTCTTCCTCTCGGGGCCTCGGCGCGGATCGATTCGGCTCCATCCTCGGGGTCGATGCCTTCGGTGCGTGCCTGTCTCGGGGATTCTTCCCATTTCTTCGGAACCAGGAGATTCCTCGACTCGGGACCCGGGGGCCTTCGATCTCATGAGGAAGGTGTTGTCTACCCAGACAACCACATCAGTAGAAGCAGCCTCTCCTCCATAAAGGACCGTTATCTTCCTCTGCACCAACGGCCACATCCAAGCGTCGAGCACCGGTGTCTCAGCCACCCCTGGAGGGTGCCCCCTCTTCCTCGGAGGCTTCTTCGGATGCTCCCCCCGAAGAGGTCCCTAGGAAAAGATTGTGTAAGAGGAGACACTTAGATTCTCCACAAGAATCTTTAACATCCGATACTGACTTGGATGAGTCAGAAGGGTCCCCAAAGTCACTTTCAGAAGATGTCTCTTTTTCTGACATCTTGGAGATCCTGAAGCAGAGAGGTGATTGGCAGTCCCTCCCCCCTTCCCCCTTCTGAGGATGAGTCAGTCTTGCTGAAGGCATTTGGTGCTCGCCCTTCCTCCTCCTGGGTCACTCCGCCCTTTGATGAGTTAATGGAGTTGATTGCTCGAAGGGCGTGGGAGACACCTGACACGGTGGAACCGGTCCCTAGGAAGCCTAATTAAGTACATCACTGCACCCCAAGACAAGGCTTACCTCACAAAGGGAGTTCCAGTGGACGCCATGGTGGTGGCAGCGGCCACGAAAAAGGAGATGTCGGAATCTTCCTCATCTGTCCATCCGCCTAACAGAGATTCTAGGACTATGGACAGATACGGGAAGCGCATTTTTAGTTCCGCGGCTTTTACTATGCGATCCCTGAACTATTTGACCCATTTTACACGCTTACAGAGGGATCTAGTCAAAGAGTTGGGAGATACCCTCCAGGGTACTACAGATGCTGCGGTCTCAGAGAAAGTTACAGCACATCTAAATACCCTTATATCCATTGTTAACTCATCCATGAGGCTGATATCATACGCAGCCGAAGGGAGCAGCTTCAGCGATTGCTCTTCGTAGGCAATCCTGGATGCGCTTATGTTCATTTGCGGAAGCCTTCAAGTCTTCCTTTACTAACGCCCCATTTGATGGTGCCACACTTTTTGGCCCTAAAGTAAAGGAGACCCTTACCGGTGTGAACAGGAGGGAAAGACTCTGTCTGCTGTCGGAGTCCGTTTTCCACCCTTCCAGACCATACCCCAAAGGGCAGCGTGGTGGGAAAATGTGGTTTGAAAACCCCAAGGATCTTTCCCAGGCACACAGGGTGATGCCCTCTAGAGGCAGAGGAGGGGCAGAGGTGGAAGACGCCGCCCTGGCGGCAGAGGGGGTCCGCAAAACCAAGGTGACAGGGATACCCCCCCCTGGAAAACCTTTCCAGCACTCCTGAGTGGAGGCCCGACTGTCCTGCTCTGGAGGCAGTCGGGGGTTGCTTAGCTTTATTCCCTCAGGCCTGGCAAAACTTTACTACAGACAACTGGGTAAAAAGCGTTGTTACCAGAGGTTACAAAATACCATTCCTATCCACCCCCATTCCAAAGAGAAAACTCCCAGATGTACCGCCCCATCTGCGAGACCCAGCAGCTATAGAAATTTCAAAGCTGCTAGAAAAAAAGAGTCATCCAACCAATCCCAGCGGACCAAATAGGATTCGGGACTTACTCAAGGTTCTTTTTAGTTCCAAAGAAGACAGGGGACTGGAGGCCGATTCTGGACCTAAGCAACCTCAACACCTTTGTCAAGAAAGAAAAGTTCCAAATGGTCACGCTTCAATCGATCCTTCCATTCCTACAGAAGGACGACTGGATGTGCTCAATAGATCTGAAGGACGCATACTACCACATCAAAATGGCCAGGGCATCCAGGGATCATTTGCGCTTCCGGCTGGGAGCCAGTCACTACCAGTTTCGAGCCCTGCCCTTTGGTCTGACCTCAGCCCCCAGGGTTTTCACCAAATGCATGGCAGTGGTAGCGTCTCATCTGAGGCGCCTAGGATTCCAGGTGTTTCCGTATCTGGACGACTGGCTCCTGTCTGCCACCACCCAGCGTCAACTGATACAGGCCAGGGATTACACCCTACAACTTTGTATTCACCTCAGAATTTCCGTAAATTTGAAAAATCTTTACTACAGCCATCACAGCATATCTTATTCATAGGAGCGAATTAGATACGCATCATTTGATTCTAAGGCTTCCTCCAGAAAGGATAGTCACTTCAAAACAACATTTCTCTCCTTCTGTCGTCCAAAAATCCCCGGCAAAGCTGGTTCTAAAGGTCTTAGGTCTCATGGCAGCTTCTCTTATTGCGATACCATTGGGAAGACTGCACATGAGAGTTCTACAATGGCTACTGTTTGCACAATGGTCGTTCCAACAGCTACCTCTGACACACGAAATTCTGATTACAAACACATGCAAATCACATCTAACTTGGTGGCTTCAGACTTGCAACCTTTCCAGCGGAAGACCATTTGTGCTACCCACGCCCAGCGACGATAACCACGGACGCTTCCCTGATAGGGTGGGGGGGCATCTTTCAGGGACAGACAGTCCAAGGCGAATGGACCAATTTGGAGTACAATCTGCACATCAATGTTCTGGAGTTGAGGGCAGTGTTTTAGCGTTGCAACACTTTGCTCCCCTTCTTCCTCTAGGGACTATTGCAGTTCAGACAGACAACATGTCTGTAGTCTGGTACATAAACAAGCAAGGGGAACCAGGTCTTATCAACTATGCAGAGAGGCCATGAGAATTTGGCAATGGGCGGAGTCCACGGTCGCTTTCTGATCGCAACGCACATCCCGGGTCATCCAACGTCATAGCCGACAGGCTGAGCAGAGCAATACTGTTACCTCACGAGTGGTCCCTCAAACAGTCAATTGCAAACGATATTTCAAAGTGGGGCCAGCCTTCCTGCGATCTGTTTGCGTCTCCAATGAACGCCAAATGCAGGAGCTACTTTGCCCTATTACCCCTCCAGGGAAGTCCCCAGGGGCGTGCTGGTGCACGATTGGCCCCGGTCTCCTGTATGCTTTTCCTCCATTTCCCCTGATTGCAAAGTTTCTGCAGAAAGCCAACAACCTTCAGAGGACGATAATCCTCATTGCCCCATTCTGGCCTCGTCAAATTTGGTTCCCTTTCTATTGCATCACGCATTCGGGGACCTTGGATGCTGGACCCAGAGCCAGATCTACTGACTCACTCGTCAGGAGTTCCTCACCCATCTCGAATCACTCCATCTAGCAGCTTGGCTGCTCCCTTTCTAACCAGGTCTGATTCCCTTACACCGCGGTTCAGAATATATTAGTGGCTTCTCATAAAGCTTCCACTACAAAACCTACACCAGTAAATGGAAGCGTTTGTCTTCTGGGCTAATTCACATCATTTGGACCCTGTTATAGCTCCGTTGAACAAGATCTTGGAGTTTTTGACAGAATTGTTTCATGAAGGAGCTTCTCCTGCTACTTTAAGAGTGCAATTGGCTGCCGTTTCTAACTTTCATGTGGAAGAATGTGGTGCGCCTATTATGGCTCACAGACTTTGTAAAGCTTTTTTAAAAGGATCTTTTCACATCAGACCACCAGTTAGAATTCCTACATCACCTTGGAATCTGAACCTCTTACTTTCTAAATTGATGTTGCCCCCTTTTGAGCCAGCCTCAGTTTGCCCATTGAAATTTTTATCGTGGAAAACTCTATTCCTGGTGGCCATTACATCCGCTAGGCGAGTGTCTGAGCTTCAGGCTCTTTCTATTAAACACCCTTATTTAATTTTCCACTCTGACAGAGTATCCCTTCGCACTAATCCATCCTTTCTCCCCAAAGTTTGCTCTACTAATAATATTAATCAGTCCATTGAATTACCCACCTTTTTCAAAAATCACTCTAATAAGTTAGAGTATATGTTGCACAAATTGGATGTCCATAGACAACTCAGGTTTTATTTGGATAGAACAAAAGATCACAGGAAATCTGATCAACTGTTTGTAGCCTTTGCTGACAGCAGGAAGGGTGTAGCAGTTACGAAACGAACTCTTTCCAAATGGCTAACTGATTGTATCACACGTTTATGAGGCTTCTAATCAAACCTTATCGGTCAAACCTAAAGGACATTCTACGAGATCAGTGTCTACATCTTTAGCTCACGCAGCTCACTTACCATTAGACACGATTTGTGCGGCTGCTACTTGGGCTAAACCACATACATTTATCTCTCATTACAAAGTGGACAGGGTTTCTAGGGATAGGGCAACCTTTGGTTCCACTGTGCTCAAGAACGTTCTCCGTGAGTTCCTCAGGATCATGGAGCTAGGGCGCTACCCATGTGTAAGAACAAAGCGAGATTGAACACTCTCACATATAGAAGTTATGTCCTTACCATAGCGTTCCATGTGGAGTGTTCATCTCGCTTTGTTCTTACTCCCACCCTTCCCACCCTTATGAAGAACGTTCAATTTGGTGCCTGGTCTGGAGTATTCTCCTTCTGCAGTTGCAATAGTTGTATTGTATGATACACTTGTGTGTATATATATATATATATATATATATATATATATATATGTTTATATGTATATAGATGATCCTATGATTATGTAAATTTTGGTATGTGTGTGTGCTCTCTATGGCTGGTTTGCTTGCAAACTAGATCTGAGGTAAAGGCAGAGGGGGATTGTGGGTATTAGGTGATCTCGTGGTTCTTCTCGGTGCAGTGCTTGCAGCGGCACGGAGCCGAGGATCGGCTCCGAACCCATGTGTAAGAACAAAGGCGAGATGAACACTCCACATGGAACGTTATGGTAAGGACATAACTTCTATTTCTGGACCTTTCTTTCCTGAAACAGTATGTAATAGTGCCAAAGTTCAAAATGCTTTCACTTTACAACCTGTTACCCTTTTTCCTCATTTGAGTTTTTTGGTAACCTTAGATTTTAAAAATGCTTATTATGACATTCCATCTGATGATGTTAATCTTCATTCCATTCATCACTGATGGGTTCAGTTCTGAGCCCTCGGAACCGAGTCACCCTTATACCAAAGCTTGCACCAGCCAAAAACTCTCGAGCTAAGATTTTACCCATAATCCCCTTCTCCCTGTTACCTCAGATCTCGTTTGCCACATTGTCATAAAGCCATGTTCAAGCCAGCTCTCAGCTAAGTCTGTCATATTTTTGGAATATTCTGATTTTTTTGATATTGCTGTTATCCCCAAATAGTTTAATTTGTTTCTACATAGTGTGTTACCTCTTTACCTGTGTATTGCCAAGTTCTACTTCACCTTTTTCCTGTCAACTACCTGCTGATAATCTGTACCATCACTGATACTCTCTTTCTCTCTACCCGCTGTGGTAATTCTCCTTTACCATCGTTGGTATCTTCTCTGTCTCTGTACCTCTGGCTAACTATAAGTTGTGTGCTTATTTGTGTTTTCTCATCATGTTTTATTGAATTGGTTGGTGTTAATATGTCTGATAAAAAGGGCACTTCAGGGTTCAAGCAATGCCTGATGTGTGGCAGAAATATGCCTAATAGTGACCTCCATGATGTCTGTATTTATTGTTTGGGTGTGCCTCACCTCTCGGCACAACCCCCTTGCTCCTCCTGTGCTGGAGTTTTCGTACCATGAATGAACATAAAAATAAATTGATTTTGAAGGGCCTTCTCAAATCACCCTTCTCAGAGGCTCTCTCCGTGTTGGAGGGTTCACCCCCTCCAAAGAAAGAGAAAAAGAGGCCCCACTCTGTTCCCTCCTCATCCTCTGGTGAGAGGGAATGACCACCAAAACCGAAAATGCCAAAACTTTCTGCACCGGAGCAGAAGTCTTCACCTACGGTACCGTTTATTTCTCTAGCATTGATGCTGACTCCCTCGGCACCAACAACGTCTATGGCAATGAATGTGACCGATACAAAAATCTTGACCCGAACACCAATTATGACTCCGAGCCCTTCCACGGCTCCAATAACTCAGTCTGACACTGCTGCTCCTCTCGTCTCAAAAATGGAGATGGTGGTGCCTTTAGACACATAAGCTTGGACCCAATACTCCCGGTCTGTGGCCCCTTTCTTGGAACAGGCTTATAGTCCCTTCTTAGAGCATCCAAAGTCCCCCTCGGGGATATCCACTAGATCCACCAGGAGCCTCTTCAAACTCGACGTGGTGCGCCTTGTGGACAAGCTGCTGATGGCCAGGGGGATTCCTACTGATTCTAAACCGCAATCCCTTCTAGGACTTGGGTTTTCTGCTTCACAGACTCCATCTTACTCTCCTCCTTCATCCTCCATGCAGGTTTCGGCACCGACGTCTCTCTCGGCACCCTCTGCTTCGGGGCCAATAGTGGACCTCACTTTGGCCCCGGAGTCAACCCTTTGGCCTTCGTTTCCATTGGAACAGGGTTTTCCTGAGGCCTGGGACTGGGCTGCGGTTTCCACGGTTCCGAGTTTGGCACCGGCTTTTTCTATGGTGCCTTCCACGGCTCCGGGAACCCTGTCGGTACCTATCCAGCTTGAGGTTCTACTTCTGGGAGTGGGCTTAATGGAGCGGGGTGTGTCCCCAGTTCTGAGGTTGTCCTTCTCAGTTACGGGCCCCCATCCCTCTTCAGGAGGCCCTGCTTTCCAGGCGATGGAGAGGGCTCTTGTCTCCATGAGCAAGCCTTTGGCGTCAGAATCCCCATGTCCTCCCCCTGTGCTTTAGCTGTCACAGGCCACTGTCCCAGATCGAGCACGGGAGCCGCAGGAGACCCTATTGCAGGGTGCCCCTTCTTCCGGGTCCTCCTCAGAAACTCCCACTGAGGAGGTTTCTAGGAAGAAATCGTGCAAGATTAAGCATGTGGACTCCCCTGAGGAGTCCCTCACCGAGGATACAGATTACGATGAAGGGGAAGGGTCCCCACGATTACCCCCTGATGAGGTCTCTTTCAGAGACATCCTGGAGATCTTGAAACAGAGGAGTGATTGGAAGCCCAAAAATCCTTCCTTGGAGGAATCTGTTTTCCTGCAGGCCTTTCATGCTCGACCATCTACCTCCTGGGTGACTCCACCTGCAGAAGAGTTGGTTCAGCTTGTGGTGCAGCTCACCTGGAAGAACCCTGACATGGTTGAAACAATCCTCAAGAGACCAGGCAAGATCTTCTGCCCTTCCGAAGAACTTCCTCATTGGTCCAAGGGTTTACTGGTAGATGCTGTGGTGGTGGCGGCAGCCACCAAGAAAGAGCTTGCTAAGGAGAGCTGTACTGTTCATCCCTAACAGGGAGTCCTGAGCGGTGGACAGACTGCAGAAGTGAGTTTTTGCTTCATCGACCTTTGCTATTCGGTCTTTGAACTACCTGGCACATTTCACCAGGCTCCAGAGAGACCTCATCTCCGAACTCTCTAGTACTCTGTCAGGAAAGGTGTCTGACAAGGTTAATGACAAGGTAGCCTCACAGCTAGCGACCCTGGAATCGATTTCTAATTCATCCATAAGGTTGATTTCACATGCAACTGAAGGGGCAGCTAGAGCTGTGGGTTCAGGCTTAGTTATGAGACGTCACGCCTCTGTGCGCCTGTGTGACTTCATGGATCCTTTTAAGTCTTCCTTCCTTAATGCTCCACTGGAAGCGTCTTCCCTGTTTAGCCCCAAAGTGAAGGACACAGCCAGGTGTGAGCAGGACGGCAAGACCCTATCTGTGGTTGGTGTACGTTTCTCCACTCCTCAGTGTCCCAGGAACCAGAGAAGTGGGAAATTGTGTCTCTGGGTTCTTTTTGTGACACACGTGGGGAGTTTACCCCCAGATGCAGAGGGGGTAACTCTTCCAGAAGATGCCCCTACAGAGGCAAACTGGGTCCGCGTAGTCACGGTTCCAGGGATTCCTTCTCTGGACAAGCCCTATCAGTGCTCCTGAAGAGCAGCCCGATTGCTTTCCTCTGGAAGCAGCCAGGGGATGCCTTTCTCTGCACCCCACTGCCTGACTATCTATTACCTCCAACTCTTGGGTGCAGAAGATAATATCCAGAGGTTACCAAATTCCCTTTGACTCCTACCCAAAACCTCCAAAGCAAATCGCAGATGTCCCACCCTAGTCTAAGGGAAGAGGCAGCTCTTCAAATAGAACAGCTGTACTTAAAAAGAGTCATCCAGAAAGTCCCACCAGACCAGATGGGATCTGGATTTTACTCAGGGTTCTTTTTGGTGCCATAAAAGACAGGGGACTGGAGGCCAATTTTGGACCTCAGCTGTTTAAATAAGTTAGTCAGCAAAAAAAAATTCTGGATGATCACGGTTTGGTTCAGTCCATTCTCCCATTTCTGGAGGAAGGTGATTGGATGTGCTCACTAGACCTTTGAGATGCGTATTACCACATCAAAATGGACAAATCCTCCAGAAGGTTCCTTCACTTCTGGCTGGGAGCCAATCATTACCAGTTCTGTGCCCTTTGGAATCTCTATGGCCCCCAGAGTGTTCACCAAATGCATGGCAGCAGTGACAGCTGATTTGAGACTGCAAGGATTCCCGGTGATGTTCTTCGTGTTTCACTGTTGCAGTCATTACATTTGGGTAATCCTGCTGGCAGTTTGCCCTCAGCTGGCCTGAATTCCAAAATCTTGGGTCCTGCATCGGTTGCTGTCGCCCCTTCCCTGACGTCAGGTAATCAGGGGTATAAAAGAAGCAGCTGACGCCATTTTCTTCAGTCTTTCTTGCCGCGCGGTGCCCGAAGCAGAAGCAGTTCGCAAGTGCCGGTCGGCCGACTCCTGAGAATTTCGTGTTTTGAGTTTCAGATCCGAAGTGTTCAATAAAGCTAAGTAAAGTTGGGGAAATTTTTTTCTTGCTCCAGACCGATGTCAGAAAAAGTTAATAATTGTATTTCTTGTGGAAAGCAAATACCTCATAAGGATTTTCATTCTTACTGTATTCCTTGCCTAGGCCCTGATCACAACGTTACTGGTTGTCAGTTTTGTGCTAGATTTAACCAATACAGTATTAAGCGTTGGTATGATTTTGCTTTAAACTTTTTTGGACACCGGTTTAATTACCCTGAAATGTCGTCGTATAGCCATCCGACTACCAGAGTTTACAAAAAACGCAAAGAAAAGGATAGAGAAAAACATCTGAGGCCCAAAACCGACGATGAAGCTTCTCCTAAGCCAGTCACCGGTTCGCTGGTTCTCAGTGAGGTGCTTTCGCAGCCCCTGACGCCCACTACTTTAGAGTCGCAGGCCACTACCGACTCCCACATGGAGTCGGCCATGCTGCTGGATACTCAAAGTATTGGAGTCTCGGACGCTAATCCCTCAGATGGGTCCGGAGCCGCTGAGCAGGTACCGGCTTCTGAGGGTGTATTCAGACCTAAACATTTTTACATTAAAATGACTTCAGCTTCAAAGGCAAAGACTAAAACACCTTCTAAAGCAAGGAAACAAACTCAAGAGCCACGTGGACAGGCCTCTATGCCCAAAAAACAGATGCTCAAAATGGCCGAGGACTTGATTACCTTGATCAGGGGTTCCCATCCCCCACCTGATAAGAGATCAGGGGTTCCCATCCCCCACCTGATAAGAGGCCTAGGCAAGACACTGACTATGAATCTTCAGATCAGGTTTCTATTTCTTCTGATTCCTCTTCTGATCAGGAATATTCTCTTCCCCCTATGAGGATTCTGATGCTGAAGAATCTATACCTTCAGCATCTCTTCCTGAGGACTGTTCTTTTGGGGAAACCTTGTATACCATGAGGGAGCTCTTCCACTGGGAGCGCCAAGATTTTTATGAATCTAAAAAGAGGCTCAGGGATTTTCTTTTACTACCTCAGCACAGGCCTCTAGCCATTCCACCTGTGTTAAACATTGTAGATGATGTGTTTTCGGAGTCTAGTCTGACTCCTGACTCCTTACCCCCAGCTCCTGTTAAGCCTGACAGATATTACAGGGTTCCTGACTTGCACAAATTTCTTTTTAAAAACCCTGCTGCTGACCCAGAAACTATTTCACAGGGTTCAAAGGGAGTTAAGGCTTCCACTGCAAAAAACCCAACCCCCTCGGACAGAGATTCAAGGGCACTGGATAGATGGGGAAAAAAGTTTTACACATCTGCAACTTTGGTTATAAGGGCTTTAAACTGTCAATTTCATATGCTTAAGTATCAGCCACGTCATGGGATTGCTTAAACAGAAAATGTTGTTAAATTCTGAATGTGCAGAAAACAAGGAAATGCAGGATTTATTGTATGCAGCAGAACAAGTTGGAAAACATACTTTGCAATGTGGTTTTGATTCTTTGAAGGCCTCCTGCAGGGCCGCTGTTACGGGTTCTGTAATTAGGAGGCATGCTTGGTTAAAGGAACAAAATCTGCCTGTTCATGTTAAAGTTAAATTACTAGATGCACCTTTACAGCATGATACTTTGTTTGGTGGTAAGGCAGAAGAGGTGTTAAAGAAAATGGAGGACAAAGCTAAATCTATGCAAACTGTCAAAGATTTTTTACAAATACAGCCACCTAGGTTTAGTAGACACTGGCCTACAAAAATTGGTCCTTTCCTGTGTCAGACAGACCTCAAAGGGGCAGATCCAGATGCCCTAGGGGCAGATCCCAGGCGCAAGGTTCTTATAGGCCCAAACAGTGGGGTGCTTCTACCTCCAAAGCTGGAGAAGAAAGATCACAGACATAAAGAAAACAGTCCCAATGACTTCCCCCTGCCTGCACCAAGCACTTATCTTCTGGCAGCACCCTTAGGGGGAAAATTAGCACTTTTTGTTCAAAATTGGCACATCATAACCCAGGACAAGTGGGTTCTAAACATAGTGTCACAAGGCTTACAAGTTCCATTTCCATACTCTGCCAAAGGCAAACGGCTGGCCAGATCTGCCAAAAAATCAATGGGCAGAGGCACAAAAACAAGTCTCATCCCTCATGGACATGGGGGCCATTCAACAAGCACCAGAGCAAGAGCAGGGACAAGGATTTTACTCATGACTGTTCTTGGTACCCAGAAAGGACAAGGCCTGGAGGCTGATACTGGACCTATCTATTCTGAACACTTACCTGGATATTCCAAAATTCAAAATGTTGACTTTGCAGCAGCTTCTGCCCATATCCCAAATAAAACCAAGACTCATTCCTCCAAAGGCAGGAGACCTGTCTGGTGGACCCCAGCCATAAATAAACTATACAACAGAAGGAGGAAGCTACTACATGATGGAGCAAAATCCCAAAAAGGGAAGGCATCTCTGATCAGTACTAGCAAGAAACTATGATCCCTCATAACATCATCTAAGGCCAGCTTCGAAAGAAAAATTGCAACTCCCAGATATGCTCTGAGTTAGTTCAAAATGACAGAAAGTACACTGAACCCACAGACATTGCCAACATCCTGGTAGACAGGTTCAGTGCAAACCCCCCCCTTCCCCCCCAAAAGAGCAAATGTCTGTGCCAACAGAGTGTAGCCTCCCTGACATCACAGGTGCACAGGTGAGAGCTGCCCTCTCCAAAGCAAAAAACACAGCATCAATGGGACCGGACGGTGTCCCAGGCTGCGTCTTACACGAACTCCAAGAAGAACTCAACCGTCACATAAAGTCACTGTTCAATCTCAGCCTTACTACAGGATATGTACCCAAGGAATGGCGTACAGCAACAGTGGTCCCACTCCACAAAGGTGGTGCCACAACGGACCCCAGAAACTATCGCCCTATAAGCCTGACTAGCCTGGTCTGCAAAGCTATGGAGCGTGTCATCATGAAACTCATAAACAAAGACATTGGGAACCTCCAAACACTGGATCCTACCCAATTCGGCTTTAAGGGCAGATCTTCCTCTTGAACTTGGTCGACTTCTTTGAAACAGTCACCAAGGCCATAGATGAAGGGAAGGTAGTCCACACAGCCTACCTGGACCTCGCAAAAGCCTTCCAGACAATACCCCACTCGGGCATCATAAATAAGCTCACCAGCTTAAATATCAACCCCTATGTCACAAGATGGGTTGCAAACTGGCTCAGGGATAGAACCCACATGATCAGAATTGCAGGTGCCATGTCAGACTCTAAACCAGTTACAAGTGGTGTCCCACAAGGCTCAGTCCTGGGACCTCTCTTATTCGGTATATATTTTTCTGAGGTACAGGCTAATATGGGAGGACTATGGCTGACCAAGTTCGCAGATGACTGCAAACTGGGTGCCATAATCGACTCGCCGACTGACACAAGCATCCTCCAAAAGGGTCTCACAGAGACGGATAACTGGTGCCAGAGCCATGACTTAAAGCTAAATGCCAAAAAGTGCATAGTCATCCCCTTTGGGAAAAACAAAGTGCCCACAAATTACCACATAGGTGGTAATCCATTGGCGGAAGAAGTAATTAGGGATTTGGGGACCCAAGTAGATAGCAGTCTCTCCTTTGACAATCACGTTGCCAAAGTGTTTAGAAAGACCTTTTATATAGCCCACCTTATCACGAAAGGGTTCACATCTAGATCAAGAGAGGTCATTGTGCCCCTCTACTCATCAGGCCCATAATTGAATACAGTGCCCCATTTGGGATGTACCTTACCCGACTCCTGCAGCAACTGGAAAGACCCCAAAAGTACCTCACCAAGAGGATCAAAGGACTCAAACAGATGCCCTACGCAGTTAGGCTAAAGAAACTCCAGCTGTACTCAGTTGCTTACCGCTTACTCAGAGGCGATCTGTGCCTGACGTATAAAGCCATGTCCAACCCAGAATTAATGGACATGCTCCACCTCAAGAAATCCAAATCCCTTAGAGCTACACGCTCCAGGGACTTAAACCTCAGCACAGAAATAAATCGGACATGCTGGAGGGACAGATTCATATTCCAGAGGCTCCCCTCCCTCTGGAACAAAATCCCAATCCATGTTAGGCAGAGTCCCTCAATGACCCTCTTCAAGAGAAATCTTGACGAGTGAATGGTAGATCGTAGGTTTACCCCTGTTATCTCTTCTGTGTCCCTACTAGACAGAGGCACAGTAAACTAACCTCAAAAGGGCTATCTTCTGTGACCTACTATACAGAGGCACAGTCAACTAATCTAAATGGGTGGCAAAAGCCAAACACACTCTGGCTAGGCTTATAAATGCCCTAGGGCAGATAGCCTAGTATCAACCTATGAACATATGCTGGGCAAGAATGCTTGGCTTGTGACGTTAGACCTAAAAGAGGCATACCTGCATGTTCTAATCAGACAATTATGCAGAAGATACCCAAGATTCAAGGCTGGTTCAATGCATTATCAATTCTCTGCACTGCCCTTTGACTTATCTACTGCGCCCAGGGTCTTTACAAAGTGCCTGGCACCAGTTATTGCATTCTGCAGACAGAGGAATACAAATATATCTTTACTTGGACGACTGTCTCATTCAGGCAGAGAACAAGGACATTCTTCTTCAACATCTGGCGTTTGTGAGAAGACTTCTAACATGCCTAGGGTACACAGTCAACAAAAAGAAATAAAAACTAGTACCCTCACAAGAGATAATATTCCTGGGTGCAAGCTTGAATACAACTGCCCAGATGGCTTGTCTCACGCCAGACAAACAAAGGCAACTGACTACCTATTTCAAAATGTTGGCAACAAAGGCCCAGTTATCTGCAAGAAAAATTCTGCAGGCTTTGGGCTTCATGGCATTCTGCAACCTACTAATTCCATATGCAAGACTGCATATGAGGAAACTTCAATGGTGCCTGAAAAGTGTTTGGACTCAACATTGCCACAGCCTGGAAACAGTCATTACTCTCATTCCCTGCCTGCAACAGGAGTTTTGATGGTGGGCAAAGGCTTGTCACCAGAACAAGGGACAGCCATTCACATTACCTCCAACCAGGCAGACATAACAACGGATGCATCAGACTATGCCTGGGGAGCCCACATGGCAGGAAGATGCATTCAGGGCACATGGTCCTCAAACCAAATACACCTACATATCAATCAAAAAGAGATGTTAGCTGTTCAAAAATGCCCTGACACAGCCTTCAAGGACCTAGTTCATCTGGGACAAGTACTGATAAAGACAGACAACACCCCACAGTCTTGTGGTACATAAACAAGCAGGGGGGCACACATTCTTACCCCCTTTGCAGACTAGCCAACTAGCCATGACCTTGTGGGACACAGCCTTGACTTACCAAGTACATCTGCAGGCACAATTCCTGCCAGGAAAGGAGAATACTCTGGCAGACGAACTAAGCAGAAACCTCATGGATCCCCACGAGTGGAAGCTGGATCAACAAGTCTTCAGCATGATAACAAGGAAATGGGGATGCCCGGACATAGATCTATTTGCCTCCCCTCTCAATTACCAACTAAAAAGATTCTGCACAAGGGCTTATCACAGACAAGCATGGAAAGTGGACTTCTTATCTTTCAGATGGAAAAAACTATCAGTATATGCCTTTCCTCCACTGCCTCTCCTCCCCAAGGTGCTCCTAAAGGTCAGACAGGAGAAGCCAAAGATGATACTGATTGCCCCACACTGGCCATGCTAGTACTGGTATCCAATACTAAGAAACTTATCTCTATACACAGCTTGGACCTTACCTCAAATACCTCGACTACTGTCCCAGCAAAACAATCAGATCATGCACAGCCAACTCAGCACATTAAACTTGGCAGCATGGCAGATAATGTAGTCATACAAAAAACACCTCTCAGTAAAACTGTGATGGATGTCATTCTGGAAGCCAGAAGGCCTAGTACTAGAAAGTCTTATGCTGGAAAATGGAAGAGATTCTGTGCCTGGAACCAGGCACAAGGAACTGATACAGCAGTGCCAAATATTCCTCAGATTTTGCAATACTTAACTGAGATGCTGGAGAAAGGCCCATCTTTTTCATTAATTAAAATTCATGGCTCTGCCATTTCAGCTCATTACAATACAGAGCCACCACTTTTTTCTCACCCTTTATTAAAGCAGTACCTCAGAGGAGCCAAAAATTTAAGGCCTCCAAGGAGACTACCAGTACCTGCATGGGACCTCAACTATGTCTTGGAAAAGCTCACCCTGCCTCCTTTTGAGTCAGCTGCTACTGTTGATATGAAGTTTCTATCTTGGAAAACAGCTCTGCTCTTAGCAATTACTTCTGCAAGACGAGTTTCAGAGCTACAGGCACTCATGGCTGTGGAACCTTTTATCATTTTTCATCCAGACAGGGTCTCCCTGAGAACAAATCCAACATTTATGCCTAAAGTAGTGTCCAGTGTGGCTCTTAACCAAGCCATCCATCTGCTAACCTTTTACCCAAATCCTCAGAACAAGGGGGGGAGAATTCTGCATTCTTTGGACGTACACAGACAACTTAGATTCTACTTGGACAGAACCAAAGCTTTCAGGAAGACAGAGCAATTACTAGTGGCATATGCTGCAGGATCACAAGGAAAGCCCATCTCAAAGCAGACTATTTCTAAGTGGTTAGGCCACTGCATTCTTTTTTGCTACTTACACCATGGCAAGCCAGTGCCTATTTGCTTTAGGCCTCATTCCACCAGAGCTGCAGCCACCTCAGCTGCCTTTCTCAGGGGAGTACCAACCACAGACATTTTAGAGGCAGCTACTTGGAGTTCAGTGCACACCTTTACAAAGCGTTATAATCTGCCACTCTACTCTAAATCCAGGGCAGGCTTTGCCACTGCAGTTCTGCAGGGCCTCATAGCAGCTCCTACTGCTGTCTAGCTCCAGCCTCCCAACCATAGCTTTGGGACTCCACCCAAATGTAATGACTGCAACAGTAAAACACGAAGAACATAGTGCAGTTGTGTACACTTACCATAAATGTAGATGTTCGAGTGTATTCACTGTTGCAGTCCAGGTTACCCACCCGCCTTCCCCCTCTTTTCTTTTGGATCTTATCTTTCCTTCTCTGATTTATACTACCTATGTGGTGTATTTGCTTTTAGATGAAGGTAAAATTTATATTGCTGTTTTTCTAAATATATATATAAACTTTGGCAACCCTTTTTGGGGGCACCTGACATCTGGGGCAAGAAAAACTGAATAAAATGGTGTCAGCTGCTTCTTTTATACCCCTGACGGCCTGACGTCAGGGAAGGGGTGACAGCAGCCAATGCAGGACCCAAGACTTTGGAATTCAGGCCTGCTGAGGGCAACCTGCCAGCAGGATTACCCAAATGTAATGACTGCAACATTGAATACACTCGAATATCTACATTTATGGTAAGTGTACACAACTGTATTTTTCCATATCTGGACGATTGGCTCCTCACCATCCCCACCAAGCATCTACTGGTAACAGCCTTGCATTACACCCTCTCTCTGGAGTATCACCTGGGAATATCCATAAACTGGTAAAAGTCCAATCTAACTCCGACCCAGACCCAGGTGTTTAAAGGGGTAACGTTCAATACCCGCTCTTGCTTGATTTCTCTCCCGGAGCACAGGCTTCAAAGACTAAGGATACTGCTGAGAGTGATAGTCTGCCACAGATTGGTCCCAGCTTGACAGGTTCTGCAGTTGCTAGGGTCAATGGCAGCATCTATATCTATAGCCCCCTAGCAAGATATCACATGAGACTCCTTCAGTGGCTTCTGTTGACCCAATGGTACCCGAACCATCAACCTTTGTCTTACCAGATTTGTATTATAGATTGGTGCAAACTGGATCTTTCTTGGTGGATGAAGCCAGACACAGCACTTTGGAGCCGGCCTTTCCATCCCCCTCAGCCCAGCACCATTGTGACCACTGATGCTTCTGTGATGAGGGGGCCATTATCAGGGAATGACTGTCCTAGGCACATGGTACAATCTAGAGGCCAGTCTGCACATGTTCTGGAATTGAGGGCAGTGTTTTTAGTGTTGCAAGCATTTCAGCCTGCCCTTCCTTCGGGAACAGTTGCTATCCAATCGGACAACGTGTCAGTAGTTTGGTACATCAACAAACAAGGGGAAACCAAGTCCTCTCCCCTTTGTCAAGAAGCCATGAGTGTGTGGCATTGGGCGATAGCTTCCAACCGCTTTCTGGAAGAAACGCATATCCAGGGGATTTCCAACGTGATCGCAGAGAAGTTGCACAGGTGCATTCTCCTGCCCTCACAACTGGTCCCTCAACCCCAACTTAGCGACAAAGATCTTCAGCTGTTTGGGCCAGCCTTGCTTTGACCTATTCGCCTCCCTGTCCAACCACAAGTGCAGCAAATACTTTGCCCTAATTCATCCACAGGGGGAGCCCCCGAGGGATGCACTTATCCACGATTGGCCCACGGGACTTCTTTATCCTTATCCTCCCATTCTTCTGATTCCTCTAGTTTTGAAGAAAGCACTCCAGTTGAAAAGCAAAATGATCCTCATAGCCCCTTTTTAGCCTCGACAGGTGTGGTTCCCCTTTTTCTGGACTCATCATCTTTGCAGTCCATGGATCTTGGATCCAACTCCAGATATGACATCTCACCCTCAAGGGCTGAGCCACCTGAAACTTTTCAGCCTCAAGCTTATTGCTTGGCTTCTTCTTCACTTCCAATGATTGCCAGGCATTGTAATCTTTCCTTTCCAGTATGTGATATTATTCTGGCTTCACATAAACCATCCACCAGAAAACTTTATGTTGACAAATGGAAAAAATTCTAGAAAAAGAGAATCGGATCCCCTTTCTGCACCCATCTCTGCGGTGCTCCAGTATCTATCCAAATTTTTTGAGGAGGGCGTCGCAGCTTCAGCTATTCGTGTCCATTTAGCTGCCATTTTGAATTTTCATAATGGTTTCGGGGATTCCTTTAATTTCTCGTCTGATCAAAACCTTTTTGAAAGGAATCTGTCATTCCAGACCTCCAATTAAGCAGCCCACTGAACCGTGGAGTCTCACACTTGTCTTGAAATCCTTGACACTGTCTCCCTTCGAGCTGGCAGCCACATGTGACCTTAAATTTCTCTCCTGGAAATCCCTTTTTCTGTGACTATTACTTTGGCTAGATGCATTTCCGAGCTTCAGGCTCTTTGTGTCAAGCGTCTTAAACTGATTTTTCATAAGAACAAAGTATCACTTTGGACCAATCCTTCCTTCCTGCCCAAAGTAATTTCTAAGTTCTCCATTAATTAGACTATTGATTTGCCTGTGTTCTTCCCTAATTTTTCCAACAAGTGAGAGTATTGTTTACATTTATTGGATGTTCACAGACAATTGAGGTTTTATCTAGACAGAACAAGAGCAATCAGGAAATCTGACCAATTATTTATTTCTTTTTCCGGTCCAAAAATGAGAAAGTCAGTCTCTAAAGTGACTCTATCCAAATGGCTCAGAGACTGTATAACCTTTATTTATAACCTAGAAAGGAAATCTGCCCTGCCAAACATCAGGGCTCACTCCACCAGATCAATGGCAACTTCTGTGGCGTTCCACTCCAGAGCTTCAATGGATGACATCTGTGCAGCAGCCCCCCCCCCCATACCTTTATAACTCATTAGAAACTGGATCTGTTCTCCAGGGGAAGGTCGTCCTTTGGTTTAATAGTGCTCAGGAATGTTCTTCCTTAGGGCCACCCATGGATATAAAGTAGCTGGGGATCTGTCCCATCAGTAATGAATGGAATGAAGATTAATAACATCAGATAACGAAGTTATGTCTTACCATAACGTTCCATCTGTGTTGTTAATCTTCATCCATTCATCACGTCCCACCCTCCTTCTCCTCCTAGAGGATCTTTGGGTCCATTTCCTGGGCTAAGGTTTTTGCTCAGAGGCAGCCTCTGCTTTACTTGCTAGGGCAAAGTCTATCTGAGGTAACAGGGAAAAGGGGATTATGGGTAAAATCTTAGCTTGAGACTTTTTGGTTGGCATGAGCTTTGGTGTAAGGCCGACTCTGTTCCGAGGAACCCATCAGTGATGAATGGATGAAGATCAGCAACACAGATGGAACGTTAATTTTTTTTTCATCCGTATTTCAGCTGTTTCTTAAGGTTTTGCATCTAGATCACAGTATCAGTTTTCTGCCCCACCCTTTGGGCTATCCACTGCTCCTAGAGTGTTCCCAAAAGTGTCTAGCTCCCGTTATAGCCCTTTGCAGACTACAGGGTATCCACATTCTTTATATTTAGGTGACTTACTTATCTTTGCAGAGTATTTTTTGAAGTGTCAAGAATCTCTCACTTTGGTTAGAGATCTATGCAGGCTGGGATTCCAGGAGAAAATTCAAAAGACTGTTTTGACTCCATCACATAGGATTGTGTTCCTAGACTGTCTGCAAAACATCTCGGTACAAAGAACGTTTTTCAAAGGAAAAAAGTAGATCTATGTTTAGATCTGTTTCAGTTCTTTTTCACTCTAACTTCGCTCACTGCAAGGGGAATATCTGTGGATTCTGGGTCTAAGTTGACAGTAGTCCACATGAGAAAGATACAGTGGTATTTGAAGTCTCTGTTTCTAGCAGCAACACCCATTATCTTTTCAGATTTCAGTTCTGGGGTTTATAAGAAGAGAAATCACTTGGTAGAGACATCAAATGTCTCTGAATTCAGATCTCCCCTTCTCCCTCCCGCTCCAAAGCAGTCAGCCACCACAGATGCCTTGGACTTTGCCTGGGGAACAGTGTAAAGGGGAATGAAAATGCAAGGTATCTGAGACAACAAAGGGGGGGGGGGACAGAAGCATATAAAATAATAGAGATGTTTGCTCTTACAAAGTCAGTCAGCACTCTGAATCACCTCTGGTCCCCAGGACCACGTCAAGTTGTTACAGAAAATATCACAAACCACAGACATGTACATAAATAAGTAAGGGAGAAAACGCATCTTACCCTTATGCAGACTAGTCATGTTAACATGGGATATAGTTTTATAAGAAAATCTCCCTCTGCAGGCTTCCTGTATTCCATTAGAGCAAAATTGTGTGGCAGGGATGCTGAGTTGGACAGAGGCAGACCCTTGTGAATGGAAACTTGATCTGGGGATCTTCCAAGATTTGATCTGTCTGTGGGGGGGGGGGGTTCCTCAAGTAGATCTTTTTGTCTCCTCTGTGAACAATCAGCAGAGGAAATCCTGCTCCAGGACTCCTAACAAGAAGGCCTAGAAGACAGATGTCTTTTCTTTTTCTTGGTCAGGAATATTCTGTATGCTTTCCCACCCCTTCCACTGATATCCAGGGTACTTCTGAAAATTCGAAAGGAATTCCTCAAGGTCATTGTGGTAACTCCCTTCTGGCCCAGGTAATAGTGGTTCTCCTTTCTTTTGGAATTAGCCAGGGACATTTACCACAAGCTGTCTCACAAACTGGATCTACTCGTACAAGAACAAGGGTGTTTGATACATTCCAACCCCAAACAACTTAATTTAGCTGCATTAATGATAGGATGTAAATACCTTTTAGGCACCTGTTTACTAAGGGCAAACAGCAGGTACTAATGGAGGCAAGAAATCCCGCAAGTAGAAAATCATATCTAAGCAAATGGAAAGAGTTTTCTAATTGGTGTCAGCAACATAACTAGCACCCATTCAGGGCTAGTGCTCCACTGGTTTTACAATATTTGTGAGAGTTGCTTTTCTGTAGCTGGTCTTTCTTCTCTGTCAAGGTTCATTTGTTACTCACTTCAGCATGTCTGCCTGTGGATCCCCGTCTTTCAAGGCAATCTCATGTCAAAATATTTTTGAAAGGTGTATTGCATAAGAGACCTCCAAGAAAACCAGTGGCTCCTCCTTGGGATCTTAATTTTGTGTTAGAGAAGCTAAGACCTGCTCCATTTGAACCAGCTCATTTGGCTGACATGAGGTTGTTAATACAAAAAACTGTTTTACTGTTTGCTCTGATCACTGCAACAAGAGTATCCGAGTTGCAAGCTCTTATTGTGGGTCAACCTTATCTCATTTTTCACAGAGACAGGTTTTTTTTTGAGAACTAATCCTTCTTTTATGCATAACGTGGTATCCAAGTTTACTTTACGCCAAGCTGTGTATGTCCTAGTGTTCTTCCTAAACCCAAGAAATGAGAGCAAAAGGATACTTCATACCCGTGATGTCTGCCAACCAGTCTGGTACTATCTTGACTGAACAAAATATTGCAGAATGTCCAATCAAGTGTTCATTTCTTGTGAAGGAAAGAAAAATGGGCAACCTGTATCAATACAGACCATTACCAAGTGGTAGTCTCAAGCTATTACCTTTTTGTAGTTACCATAACAAAACTATTCTAGATAGGGTCAGAGCACATTCTGCTAGGGCCTTGACTTCATCTGTAGCTTTTTGCAAATGTTGGACTCCAAAAGTATTCTACATGCAGCAACATGATCCCCTGTACATACATTTTTGAAGCAGTATAAGCTAGATTCCTTTCTCAGGCCTTGGTCAGGCTTTGCTAGGTCCATTCTTCTGGCGTTCCTGACATCTTCCTCTTTCCTTTCTACCTCCCGGTTATTCTAAGCTGTGGTAATCTACCTGTTTAGCTTTAGGTTTCTGTAGTAATAATCAATATGATGAACATAGTTAGTTATGTAAGTAAACTTAGCATAACAGTAGATGTTCAAATGATCGCTGCTGCAGTTGCAGCTCACTTCCTCTATCACCATTCTTTTCAGGATGTGGACATTTTAATTCCACTCCACCCCATTCCCACCCCTAACAGGCTCAACCTCCCTCTCTCAGTTGGCATGAAAGATCTGAAGGGCTTGGTGCCCAAACTTGTCTTTTAGTACACTCAACTCAAGCTAATGGTTTGGGTGCGTGGAAGGTGGTTAGAGGCTTTGGAAGCTGTCCGACTGTTTTATGCTATGCAGGATATAACCCGTATAGATAAAGCTACTGCTGCAGTTCTCATTTGAACATCTACTGTTATGGTAAGTTTACTTGTACAACTGTACTTTCCTACCCCTTCTTTCTCATTAGTATTGTTACATAGGTCTGAGACTCACCCTCATCTGGCACTGAAGTCAACTTCTCAGTGATTTTTTTGGTCATCTGTTAGGGTGGGAGTGGAACATTAGGCTACTCCATAAACAACATAGTTTGTGAATGAGTTACTAGTTTCCTTAAATTCTCATTGACACCTCTAGATGAAGTATCACATGGCATGAAACTTTCTGTGGCTAAACATTGATGTATATAAAAATGTAAAACCCATGTAGTACATCTGGCTTTTTCTAGATGAGAAGTATGCCCATGTTATATACATTCATTGAGTTTAATATGTATTAATGAAACTGAGAGTCTTAAAAAATAATCTGTTATACTATTATACTAAGTATGCCATAAGGGTTTAAGTCAAGCAATGTGTTCTTGTACAGAATCAAAAAGACATTTTAGTAAGTGCAGTTTTCAGTTTTGACTCCTTATTTCAGTGGTCCTTCTGATCTGGACAGTTTAATATGGACGTCTGCCTTCATTTTGGGATAGTTATTGCCACTCTACAATGTCTGCTGGGGAAACAACCAGGGTAGCTTCTCTGTTTTGATGTTACAGTTCTCAGTCATTCTTTCTTGCTATAGACTGATCTGATGTCTATTTTTGTTGGATTCAACAAATGGGACTGTGATCCAGCTCTGCTACAAACCTTCTATTTCAGGACTCTGATTCCTCCCCTTACCCCAAATTTCCCTTACCATCCTCAGATTACCTCAGCTGTAATTTGCTGTTTCAGCCAAATGATTGCAGAGCTCTGATCTCCATGCTGGGGTAAATGCTTTTATTCATTGTCCTGGAATATTCACATTCTTAAAAATCTGTCTTTTCTAATTCATTTTAGCTAGTTATTTCTTCTTCTATTGTGTATTGGAAAAAAAAATAAATATAGATAGATATATACTATTACTAAATATGACAAAATATATTACTAAATATGACAAAATATATTACTAAATATGACTATTACTAAATATGGCAAAATATATTACTAAATATAACTATTACTAAATATGACAAGGAGACATGGTGGTGGAATGAGGAAGTACAGGAGAGTATACAGAGAAAGAGGTTGGCAGAGAAGAAGTGGGATTGTCAGAGAGATGAAGAAAGTAGACAGGAGTATAAGGAGATGAGGTGCATGGCAAAGAGAGAGGTAGCGAAGGCTAAGGATAAGGCATATGTAAGGTTGGACACTAAGGAGGGAGAAAAGGACCTATACCGATTGGCTAGACAGAGGGACCGAGCTAGGAAAGATGTGCAGCAGGTAAAGGTGATAAAGGATAATGAGGGAAACAAACTTACAAGCGAGGAGAGTGTGTTGAGCAGATGGAAAAAGTACTTTGAGGGGTTGATGAATGAAGAGAATGAGAGTGAGAGAAGTTTGGATGATGTGGGGATAGTGACTCATGAAGTGCAATGAATTAGCAAGGAGGAAGTAAGGATAGCTATGAAGAGGATGAAGAATGGAAAGGCTGTTGGTCCAGATGACATACCTGCGGAAGCATGGAGGTGTTTAGGTGAAATTGCAGTGGAGTTTTTAACCAGATTGTTTAATGACATTTTGGAAAGTGAGAGAATGCCTGAGGAATGGAGAAAGTGTTTTGGTATCGATTTTTAAGAATAAGGGTGATGTGCAGAGCTGTAGTAACTACAGAGGGATTAAATTGATCAGTCACAGCATGAAGTTGTGGGAAAGAGTAGTGGAAGATAGGTTAAGAAGGGACGTGATGGTTAGTGATCAGCAGTATGGTTTCATGCCGGGAAAGAGCACTACAGATGCGATGTTTGCTCTGAGAGTTGATGGAGAAGTACAGAGAAGGTCAGAAGGAGTTGCATTGCGTTTTTGTAGACTTAGAAAGCATATGACAGGGTGCTTAGAGAGGGGTTGTGGTATTATATGAGGAAGTCGGGAGTGTCAGAGAAGTATGTAAGAGTGGTACAGGATATGTACGAGGGTAGTGTTGACAGGGGTGAGGTCTGCGGTGGGAGTGATGGATGTGTTTAAGGTGGAGGTGGGATTACATCAAGGATGAGCTCTGAGCCCTTTCTTACTGCAGTGGTGATGGACAGGTTGACAGACGAGCTCAGACAGGAGTCCTCGTGGACTATGATGTTTGCAGATGACATTGTGATCTGTAGTGAGAGTAGGGACCAGGTTGAGAAGACCCTGGAGAGATGGAGATATGCTCTAGAGAGGAGAGAAATGAAGGTCAGCAGGACTAAGACAGAATATATGTGTGTGAATGAGAGGGAGGATAGAGGAATGGTGAGGATGCAAGGAGTAGAGGTGGTGAAGGTCGATGAGTTTAAATACTTGGGATCAATAGTTCAGAGTAATGGTGAGTGTGGAAGAGAGGTGAAGAAGAGAGTACAGGCAGGATGGTGTGGGTGGAGAAGAGTGTCAGGAGTGATTTATGACACACTGGTACTAGTCAGAGTGAAAGAGAAGGTCTACAAGAGGGTAGCGAGACCAGCTGTGTTATATGGGTTGGAGACTGTAGCACTGGCAAAAAGGCAGGAGTCTGAGCTGGACGTGGCAGAATTAAAGATGTTAAGATTTGCACTGGGTGTGACGAGGATGGACAGGATTAGGAATGAGTAGATTAGAGAGTCAGCTCAGGTTGGACGGTTTGGAGACAAAGCCAGAGAGGCACGATTACGTTGGTTTGGACATGTGTTGAGGAGGGATGCTGGGTATATTGGGAAAATGATGCTAAAGATGGAGCTTCCAGGTAAGAGGAGCTACCAGGTAAGAGGAAAAGAGGAAGGCCTAAGATAAGGTTTATGGATGTGGTGAGAGAGGATATGCAGGTGGTTGGTGTGACAGAGCAAGATGCAGAGGACAGGAAGAACAGATGATCGACTGTGGCGACCCTTAATGGGAACAGCTGAAAGAAAAAGAAGAAAAGAAGTACTGTAGATCATTGTTAGATAAGATTTCATCAATCCCCAGTTTCGGGAATGTATACTCTTGTGCACTAGTAAGACTTGCACTTGTTGCATCCTCAGTTTGATTATTTCAGAAAACTTAGAAAAACAATTGAGCCATATCAGGTAATAACTTTTTGAAAACTGAAACATGTTTATACAATCTGTTTTGCACAAGCAGCATGCGAGTATGCTGGTGTCTCTTCCTTTGTGTTATGATACACCTAGCATGTAACTCAACTTTGCACTTCTTGATCTGTGAATGGACATTCATGATCCATGCATTATATCCAATGCTGTCTTTTTTTTCCATTTTACTATTCCTATGTGTAATTCATGATTCCCTTCAAATGTCTGTCTTCTTTTCTGGGAACTAGTATTTTGACAGATTTGAGTATTAAGCCTTGGGCATAACTTGTTCCTTCCTTGGAAGAAAAATGACTGAATCTCTTTCCTTACCAACACCTTTCACTCAGGTCAGCCCTTTGCTGTAAATTCTTTCAGTGAGTTTATTTCTTAGTATCAGTACAACTCTGAAATTATTTTACTGCTTCTTTTGTCATAGTAACTGTGATATTACCCAGAGAACTTCTAGATGCTCATTGTAAGGAACAGTACTAAAGTAGTGTATGTATCCTTGGGATTTACTGAAGGCAGACATCTAACCTTCCAGTCCAACTTCAGAGATGTTTGTAGATGACCCTTGTGAGCTGACATCAGGCTAACGTACATCATACAAGGAGAAGACATGTATGCCATTACTCAGAGCTTTTTGCCCCAAAGAAGTGCTGTGTTATCAGTCCAGTGTCCATTTGGGTCCCTGTCAGACATCTACTAGATGAAGCTAAGTATCTATTTAGGGAACTTCTTTTTTTGACTTATCATTAATGTACTTGATGTTGCCTTTTGTTACCAGTGTTGTTGTTGTAGACTGTGATTGTTAGTTTTGAAAACTTGCTTGTCTACATTTTCTGAGGTTTATGACATCCCCAGAAAAGTGCTCAAATAAGTGTGTGTGCGTGTGTGTGTGTGTGTGTGTGTGTGTGTGTGCGTGCGTGTGTGTGTGTGCGTGCGTGCGTGTGTGTGTGTGTGTGTGTGTGTGTGTGTGTGTGTGTGTGTACACAGGGGAAATCGTTTTCCAACAATGTGCAACACTGAAAAGTCATTGAATGGCCTTAAAAAAAAGTCTTTTAAAAAGTCAGTGCAGAAATGATGGGGGCAGATTCAGTTCTTGTGAGGATGAGCCTCATATTTTGCAGCTCATTATCTGCTTAAAAAATGGAATCTCTTATTTGTCATGACCTATCCAGAGTCGAACATTTTTGATGTTAACTTCAGCCACGGTTGCTTTGGAGGTCACAGATGGAGGTTTTGTAATGACTGGGCCAGACACCAGTTTCAAGGTACCTATAAAGGACATCCATCCTTCTCCAGAATTGACCGTGTAATTGGATATTCCAACTGTTTTGAAGACATTTCAAAAGGTCTTTTTGAGAGGGTTTTCTAGCCTTGAGTGGTGTAAACTTGTCTCACTTTGAAATGTTAGGCCTGAAGCCCAGTTCTCGGGCATCAGTATCCTTGCTAATTCCATCATTGGCATTCTGTTAGAGCACTTGTACATAGGAGTTTGACAGTGCCTGGCAAAGTGTTAACACTCAACCTGCACAGATTTCTGTCTTTGGGAAGCCCCCTCTTCTAAAGGGAAGAATTGGTGGACTTGCTGGATTTGGACCTTGAAGGTGAGAACTTGGCTTATTCCACCCACACACGTCATCCCTAATGGAGTAAAACATAGGCAGTTAGGAAGGCATCATTTCAGGCTTACAACCAGAAGGTCTCTTGGTGAGACTTAAGCCTTAATAAGGGAGCATTTCAACCAAGGGTTGAAAGAAATCTTAGAATTACAATATAGGTATCTGGGCTTAATGGACATGGAAAAACCCATGCCCTTAATGATACCACCCATTCTTTCTGTATTCAGAGAGGAGTTTGAATTGGCATCCAACTGAAATTCCAATAATTGGTTCCAAAAATGTGAAAAAGTATTGTAGGATGCAAAATAATTTTAAATAACTGTACAGAAATTCTGACCAAGTCAAGTCTCAGTGGATGCCACCTAGTGTTCAAAGGAGGTTCCAGGTCTTCCGGTGGCAACAAAAGAAACATACTGTACTGCTTTTGCAAGAAAGTATTATGGAAGTGACGGGTCTACTTCATATGATCGAGATTCCTGAACATCGAAACTGATCATCGAAGACCAGAAGATCGAAGTTCCAGAATATCGAACCTACCAAAAAAAAATGCAAAATGTGAAAACTTCCGGTTTCACGTTTTTGCATTGGGGGCTGTGCCCCCAACAATTCCCACTACTTAAATATACCAACTTTGAGATTGCACTACAGTGAAGAGAATGGTAGAGATCCCGTTCCGCACTGTATGGAGATCTCTATTCACGTTTGATATTTCAGAACTTCTATCCTCTGGTCTTCGATGTTCTGGGATTTCGATCAAATGAAGGGGATCCACAAGTGACACTATTTTGGGGCAAAAAACTGCCAAATGCATATCATTTCATGTCAAGGAGAATATGTCAGATAGATACAAGGTATGATAATGGATGTCCTGGACAAAAATGTAAAAGATAAGGTAAGTAAATTAGCTTGTCTCCTGGTTTTCTTGGGTCAAAGCTGTCTTTTAAGCTAACTTAAATTTAATTTGATATTTTTATAGTGCATAATCAGTAGCATTTATAAAAACAGCATATAAGTATTACTTTTTTTTTTTTTTGTTTTCTTTACTTTGGTTGGATGATTAGAAATGCCAGTTTGCTGTTGCTATAATGCTCAAGTGAACTGTGCCGGTTGCCACAATTGTGTATATTTTAGACCTGTGAATTTCTTTTGTAGTGACGTCACTTTCTAGTTGATATTTGTATATGTTTTTGACAGTGCCATCTTAAAATCACTTATTACTGCTTGTAGGAAGCCACGATTCTACAATCCGTCTGTGGGACTTGGTAGGTGGAAAAACCAGAGCAACTCTAACAAATCACAAGAAGTCAGTTCGATCTCTTGTTCTCCATCCAACACAGTAAGTACCTAAGTTTGCTTCTGAAGGTTTTAATACAGGTGACCATTGTATGTGGAATGCTGAAGTGCATGAGAAGGGGAGGGTTGCAGAAGATTTTTATATTTCATGGAACTGTATGGGTGGCTGATGCTAAATCTTAGTCAACTTCAAAAACAAAAATGTAAACACATTAAATATGTATGTATCAGTTTGTGGCGATCCAGATTTTCTAGACTTTTCTAGAGATACTGAAAGGATGCATCAGTTTATTAGATGACAGCAGATGAGAAGATAGAGAGAGAGAGAACTTGAAGTGTAGACTTGGATGATCAGTTTGTAGAGGTTATTTACTCCCTTCTTGTCTTAAAGCTCATACTGCGGTGGTGGTGCTGCGGTAGCGTTGTCGCCTCACAGTTAGACGTTGCCCATTCGATTCTCAGTTAGAGCGTCTTCTGTGTGGCGACATGCGTGAACGGGCGTTCCTTCATTGAAGGTTGTGCATTAGGCCCAGCAAGCCAGCATGTAAAACTCTACTGCCAATCATTAGCGGACTGGAGTTCTGCTGTGGCGACCCCTAACTGGGAAAAGCCGAAAGACACAATCAAACTTGTCTTAAAGCTCGTAAGTTTGAAATAAAATGACAATGCTTATGGTAAAAGCTATCAAAAGAAAAATATCAGACATATGTTTCTACTGCAGACATACTGGCCAGGGTACCAGTACTGTTATACAAGTGGTCCACATAGCCTAGAAATAATCTATGAATTTAACAACACAGGGGGGCATTCTTATCCAGATAGGACATTGAGAGCCAGGCATTTGTAAGCTGCCTCTATCGATAAGGGACATGGTTGCAAGGTCCTGTGTAAATTTCCTATTTTACTTCCAGTGGTTTATGTTGCTCTTAAACTGGGTATCAGATAAACTCAGCTTCATGTGAATGGTAAGCCTGTTCCATAGCAGGGGCAGTTTCGGGGATACACATCTCTCTCTCCAGCATATTCTGTTTAAGTCAAAAACAAAATTCAGGTCCCTAGACCTTGTATTTCTGGTACATTCTGACTTATGAATATGTAGGCAATTCGTAAGTGTGGGGTTTGCGGATGCCTTGTAACCCAGGCATAGATCACCCCTCAGCAATTTATAGGAGACTGAGCAGAGGGAAAAGGCTTTATGGTGATCTGCATAAAGTAGGTTTGTTACCCTTGTGTCCTTTTTGTAAGGAACCTCTGAGATCACTCCAGTTGCTGCATATGTCTGGTTGGGTACATACCAAAGGGAGCATTGTACTTTGTGGTTGTTCTGATAAGGGTGGAGTACAGTTGAATAATGACCTCTTTGGACCTAGATGCCATGCCCTTATTTATAAATTGGGCAGTATAAAAGGATTTCCTCACCACAGTAGCCACATTGCGGTTGAAGTTAAGGCTACTGTCAACCTGCATAACCAAATCTCTGACCAGTGGGTCGAATCTTAGAGGCATATTATCGGCATGGTAATTAGATGGGATGGTTGACTTCCCAAAGGGTGCAATTATGCATTTCTTAGCATTCAGTTTAAGACCATGGGTTTGTCACCATTTGTTAGTCAGAGATAGACTTTCTTGAACAATTATAGTGTCTGCAGGGGAGTTGATGATACCCCCACTTGCAATCATCTGTAAACTTAGTCCGCTTTAAACCTTCAGCATTTGCTGCCATTTCAGAGAAATAGATGCCAAAAAGGAGTAGGCCCAGTATTGAACCCAGGGGAACTCCACTAGTGACCAGCCTCTTGGCAAAATGTTCTCGAGAATGAAAACTAACTGAATACAGACACACACACACACACACACACACACACACACACACACACACACACACACACACACACACACACACACACACACATGTTGACCACAGTGAGCTTAGGACCGCAAACTAGCTCTCTGCCCTTGCTACAGAACACAGTACTTGATGCAGCTGGCGCAGCACAAGTCTTGTAGTCATGTAGCCTTGTTGAAACTGAGGAGAAGATGATGCTGTTGAAGAGCTTGTAATCTTGATGGTCTGGTTAACTCGGTCTTTATGAAACCTTTAGCAGTGCTGTGTCCAGGCCTTCTGTCTGGTTTGGCATTCCCTTTACCCATGCTTCACGCTATTGAAGTCCAGATGTGACAGTAGGTAGAATCCCACTATATATTTAGTGAAGGAGGAGTCTTGTCACCCAATAGGTTATAGTTTTGCTGAATGCCAGTGAATGAGGTTACAGATGCGTCATGGTGCTCCCCTTTATTTTGGGACAGTGCTGGATACAAATCAAGGTTACAACTCTTACCACACTTTTCGGCCACCAAACCAGGACCAAAACACTAAAGGTGGAGGAGTGTCCATATTCACCAAGGATATTCACACCACCAGGCTAGTTGCCCAACACAATGCGTCTGAAATTCTCCAGGTGCAACTAACACTAGGTAAGACTGCAATCCAAGTTATAGCTTGCTACAGATCCCCCACCATGCCTCAAGATTCTCACTACACCTTTCTAACCATACTGGAAAATATTAAGATAGAACCAAACACCCTAATACTGGGTGATTTTAACTACCCTGCCATTAACTGGGAAAACTACTCATGTACCAACATCTTTGCCCAACGGTTCTTGGAATTCATAAATTCCAATGCCCTAGATCAACTAATCCATGGTCCCACCAGGGGCTCCAGTATCCTACACCTGGTCATTACCAACATGGAAAATCGATGCTCCACACCTATGGTCACCCCCTCGTTAGTCAGGTCTGACCATAAGCTAATCACCCTTAACATCCACATCCCACCCCCACCCCCCCAGTAAGGAAACCTCCATAAAAAACTTCTCCAAAGCCAATTTCATGCTACTCAAGTCAGAAGTGACAAACTTCATGACACCCATGCAGACAGGAACTGAAAGTTCGACTGCTGAATCCTACACTAAGGCACTGTACGAGCACATCCACTCATGCATGAATCGTGCCATCTCAAATACAACCAAGATGCTCTCCCCCAAAAAAGGAAGTCAATCTGGTGGTCCCCTGCCATAAACAAACTTTACAACAAAAGTCCTCATAAAATCCTCCAAAGCTAGTTACGAAAATAAAATTGCCAAAGATTCCAAAGACAACCACAAGGCATTCTATAACTATGTCAACAATCTAAATGGCAATGCTCAGATCTGTTCTGAGCTAAAACAGAATGGCATTAAATATACTGATCCCAAGGATATTGCCAATATCCTGGCTGATCGATTCAGTGCCAACTTCACCCCCTAAATGGCCCATCTCAATACCAGAAGATTGCCAAATTCCGGTATTAACAGCCACACAGGTAAAAAAACGCACTCTCCAAAGCTAAGAATACAGCATCCATGGGACCAGATGACGTCCCGGGCTGTGTACTACATGAACTGGGACCTCACCGAAGTGTCATGTTTAATCATAGCCTCACCTCAGGTTTCGTGTCCACTGAGTGACGCAGAGCTACAGTTATCCCACTCCACAAGGGGGGATCCACCTTGAATCCCGGAAACTACCGTCCCATCAGTCTGACGAGCCTTTTCTGCAAGGCCATGGAGCATATTATCATGGAACGTATAAACAAAGACATTGGCAACCTTCAAACACTGGACCCCACCCAATTTGGGCTCATGAAGGGCTGATCTTGTCTCCTGAACCTGATTGACTTCTTCGAATCAGACTCCAGAGCCATGGACAAGGGTAAGGTAGTCCACACAGCCTATCTAGACCTCGACAAGGCCTTTGACACCATCCCCCACTCTGGAATCATAGATAAACTTACTAAGCTGGGCATTAATCCCTGTATCACCCAATGGGTTGCCAACTGGCTTACTGACAGAACCCAGACTGTAAAAGTAGCCGACTCCAAATCCAGCTCCAGACATGTGACAAGTGGAGTACCTCAGGGTTCAATCCTGGGACCGCTCTTGTTTGACATCTACTTCTCTGAAGTACAGGCCAACACTAAGGGACTCTGGCTAACAAAGTTCTCAGATGACTGCAAACTGGGAGCCATTATTGAATCCCCAAATGATGTGGATACTCTACAAAAGGGCCTTACAGAAACAGATGCTTGGTACCAGAGCCATGGGCTCAAGCTCAATGCCAAGAAATGTATAGTTATCCCCTTTGGGAAAAAACATGTACCCATGAATTACCACATAGGTGGCAGTACACTAAACACCGAAAGTGTGATAAGAGACTTAGGGACACAGGTGGACAGTGGTCTCACCTTTGATAACCACATTGCCACAACAGTCAGGAAATCCTTCTATGTGGCACACCTCATCACTGAGGGCTTTTCATCCAGAAAAAAGGAAGTCATTGTCCCACTGTACTCATCCCTCATTAGACCCATTATAGAATACAACGCCCCATTTGGTATGTACCCCTCAAGACATCTGCAACAACTGGAAAGGCCGCAGAAATACCTCACTAAAAGAATCACAGGCCTAAAGCAGATGCCCTATGCTAACCACCTTAAAAAACTCCAGCTATACTCTGTCGCATATCGTCTACTCAGAGGCGATCTCTGCTTAACATACAAGGCCATGTCAAACCCAGAGCTGTTGGACATGCTACACTTAAAGAAATCGCAATCCCTCAGAGCCACACGCTCCAGAGATCTAAACCTTGTCATCACAATAAACAAAACATGCTGGAGGGATAGGTTCCTGACCCAGAGACTCCCCAGACTCTGGAATAGACTGCCCATACATGTCAAGCAGAGTGCCTCTTTGGCCCTCTTCAAAAGAAACCTTAACGATTGGATGGGTGAAAGGAAATTCACCCCGGGGATCACGTCAGTCGCCCTGCTAGACAGGGGTCCAGGGAAGTAAATGGTGTGGGAAGAAATAGCCAGGGAATTGTTATGGCTAGGCTTGTATAGGCCCTAGGGCTGATAGCCTAGTACCAACCTATAAACCTATTTGCACCTAACTTATTTGAACCTTATACTGCAGCATTGAACTTGTGATCAAAATTGTTGCGTAGTTTCAGTGACCTCCCCTGTACACTGGTCTTTGATGTTGGAAAACTGATTCTTTGTAGAAGACTGTGCACATGTAGGAAGTAACCTTACAGAAAGGAAGTCTGCTAGTTGGTTTGTGGATTCAGAAGCACATTTAACTATATTCCTCCCAGCTCAGCTATTTGGGATCTTTAAACTGTTTTGCAGAGCCACATATGATGCTCAGAAAGCCACCTGGCTATTTTTTTCCCTTGGTTATTATTGCCCTTGTGCTGGTCAGCAGTCAAGCCTCCCCTCGAACAAACTGTGGAATTTCACCTAGAGACAAGATGAGAGCTGTCTGTGTTGTGGAGGTGGAGGCCATCATTCAGGCAGCAAAAGGGGTACTTTGTGCTCTTGTTGGCATTCCAAAAATGAGAGCATTTTGAATGGCCTAACCTTACCTCTTGAGTGGTAAGGCTGAGGAAACCACATCAGTGGTTGACCCACAATGCATCTGCACACTCTCTGTGAAGGCTGCCACCTTTGGTGTCTTGATTGTAATGACTGCCAGCTGTGCCCTTGCCTCCTCTTCTCCATGCCAGTGCCGTCAAGCATGTGAGAGCTCATTGAACTTTGGGGTCTTGGGCAGTACTCTGGCTTATCCCTGTATGCCATCCATGCTACAAAGCCTCCTAGCTTTGCCTGTGGGGAGTACTAATGGGCAATGTAGAACACATCTGGCTAAACCTTTAAATACTAATGCCCTCCCAGCTATATTACTGAGTTTAGGGTAGATTTTACAGATTCTTTAGCCATCGAAAGCTGCCCAGTTAAGATTGCAGCAGGTAACAGTGATAGGAGAAGCACATAAGGCAGCCATGACTTGCTACCTTTAATTCAGTCTTCCTGAGAGAGAGACAGACGAGAGAGTACAAGAAAAACAGAAGCAAGAAGGCACAGCTGAAGATGCCTAAGGGGACATCAGATGTTCTTCATGTTTCACTGTTGCAGTCATCACATTTGGGTTATCTGCTTGCAGTAGCCCTCAGTCTGCCTGATTATCAAAGTCTTGGGTCCTACGTCGGTTGCGGTCTCATCTTCCATGACGTCAGCTAGTCAGGGGTATAAAGCATGCAGCCGACGCCATTACATCAGTCTTTCTTGCCGTGCGGTGCCCGAAGCAGAAGCAGTTCACAAGTGCCTGTCGGCTGACTCCTGAAATTTTCGTTTTTGAGTTTCAGAACCGAAATCTTCAACTAAGCTAAGTACCCTGTTGGGGAAACTTTTTCTTGCTCTAAACCGATGTCAGTAAAAATTAATAATTGTATTTTTTGTGGAAAGCAAATACCTCATAAAGATTTTCATTCATACTGCATTCCTTGCTTAGGCCCAGACCACGACGTACCTCGCTGTTGTTTTTGTGCCTTATTTAAACAACAAACTATTCGTCGTCTGTTTATTTAAGTTTCTAAATATTTTGGTACTTGGTTGAATTATCCAGAAATGGCTTCGGTAAGCCACCCAACTACCGACATTCTGAAAAAATGTAAAGATAAAGATAGAAACAGACTGCATAGGTCCAAAGCTGTTGACGACGCTTCTCCTAAGCTAGTCGCCAGTTCGCCGGTACTCAGTGAGGCACTTTGGCAGCCCGATACCAGCTACTTCAGATTTGCAGGCCTCTACTGAAACCCACTTGGAGTCCGGTATGCCATGAGATGCTTCTTCAACTGTGGAACCTGCAGATATATCTACCTTGGATGGGTCCGGAGCTGCTGTGCAGGCACCAGCTTCTGAGGGTGTATTCAGGCCTACTGACCTGCATATTAAACCAACGCCATTTTCTTCTTCAAGGCCTAAAACTCGATCCATTCCTAGAAAACCAATGGCCAGACCGCATGGTCAGGCCTCTATGCCTAAAAAAACATATGATAAGAATAGCTGAAGACCTTATTACTCTAATCAGGGGAAGCCACCCTTCCCCCTCTAAGAGACCTAGGACTGAGTTTCCTTATGATTCTTCTGATCAGGACTCTGAAATTTCTGTTTCCTCTGATGACCAGGATTTACCCTTATCTACCTATGAGGATTCTGATGCAGAGGACTCCATTCCCTCTGCTTCCCCTCCAGAGGATTTCTCTTTTGGTGAAACCTTGCATACTCTTGGGGGAGCATTTTCACTGGGAAAGCTAGGATTTCTCTGACTCTAAAAAGAGGCTTAGGGATTTCTTACTCCTACCCCAACACAGGCCTTTAGCTATCCCCCCTGTACTGGACATTGTTGATGATGCCTTCTCAGAATCTAGCTTGGCCCCTGACTCTTTACCTCCTGCTCCCAGAAAACCTGATAGATTTTACAGGGTTCCTGACTCTCACAAGTTCATCTTTAAAAATCCTACTGCGGATCCTGAGACCATTTCACAGGAACCCAAGGGCATTAAGGCTACTACTGCCAAAATTCCTACCCCCTCTGATAGAGATTCCAGGGCGCTGAATAGATGGGGTAAGAAGGTATACACTTCTGCAACCTTGGCCATTATGGCCTTAAACTGCCAGTTTCATATGTTAAAGTATCAGCAGCATATTATTGGATTTCTTAAACAGAAAATGATGTTGATTCCTGAATGTGCTGAAAATAAAGATTTACAGGGTTTAATGCATTCTGCTTAACAAGTTGGAAAACATACTTTGCAATGTGGTTTTGATTCATTAGAGGCATCTTGCAGGGCTGATGTCACTGGGTCTGTACTTAGAAGGCATGCTTGGCTTAAGGAGCAATCTTTGCCAGATCATGTTAAAGCTAAATTGCTGGATGCTCCCTTAAACCAAGACCACCTCTTTGGCAACAAAGCAGAAGTAGTACTTAAAAAGATGGAGGAAAAAGCAAAATCTATGCAAAGTGTTAAAGATTTCCTGCAGGTGCAGCCTCCCAGATTTAGTAGGCATTTGCCCTCTAAGAATTGGTCCTTTCCTGCCTCTTCCAGGCCTTCAGTCCAAACCCAGAACCAGCAGAACACCCAGGCTTCAGTCCTAAGGTACTCACAGGACTAAGCAGTGGGGGGGCTCCCACTCCCAAAGCAGGGAGTAGTAAGACTCCCCCCTATGGTAAACTGTCTCAATGACTTAACTTTAAAACTTCAAAGCCCTGTACAACTGACTGCTCCTTTAGGGGGAAAGATTGCCCTGCAGGTAAAAAATTGAGAACTCATTACCCAGGACAAATGGGTTGTAAATATAGTTTCCCAAGGATACAGATTCCAATTCCACTCCTTACCAACCCCAAACTGTTGGCCAGATCTACCCCCAAATCAGTGGGCAGAGGCTCAAAAGCAAGTTCTCTCTCTCTTAAGTATCAGGGCTATTCAGCCTGTCCCAGAAGAGGAAGGGGGGCAAGGTTTCTACTCAAGACTTTTCCTGGTGCCCAGAAAAGACATCTCCTGGTGTCCTATCCTGGACCTCTCTATCCTAAACACGTTTTTGGTGATCCCAAAATTCAAGATGCTAACTCTTCACCAGCTGCTTCCTGTGCTAGACAAGGATGCCTGGTTGACAACACTGGATTTAAAGGATGCCTACCTGCACATCCCAATAAGGGAATCTTGCAGAAGATACCTACGCTTCAGAGCAGGCTACATGCACTATCAGTTCTCTGCACTGCCCTTTGGCTTATCTACTGCGCCCAGGGTATTCACAAAGTGCATAGCTCCAGTCATTGCATTTTGCAGGCAAAGTAATATTCAAATATACCTATACCTGGACAATTGTCTAATTCAGGCAGAAAGCCAGGACATTGAATCATCTGGCATTTGTACAGAAATTGCTAACTTCTCTGGGGTACACCATAAACAAAAAGAAATCACATTTTGTACTCTGCCAACAAATTGTATTCCTGGGAGCAAGCTTGAACACAACTTCCCAGATGGCTTTTCTCACGCCAGAGAAACAATTTCATTTGACAGCCTACTTCAAACTACTGGCCACAACGACCCAGCTATCTGCAAGGAAAATACTGCAAGCCCTGGGGTTCATGGCCTCCTGCATTCTCCTAATTCCATATGCAAGACTGCATATGAAGAAACTACAATGGTATCTAAAAAGCCTATGGTGTCAACATTCTCAGGATCTAGAAGCAATGATTCTTATCATACCTTGTCTACAGATAGAGTTCCTTTGGTGGGCAGAGGCCTGCCACCAAAACAAGGGACTGCCATTCACTCTACCCCCTGCCGCCCAAACCCTAACAACAGACCCATCAGACTGTGCATGGGGGGCTGACTTGGCAGGGAAGTGCATTCAGGGCAAATGGAACCCAAGTCGAATGCACCTGCATATCAATCAAAAAGAAATGTTAGCTGTACAGAATGCTCTGACAGCCTTCAAGGACCACATTCTTCCAGGACAATTAATGATAAAGACGGACAGCACCACTGTTATGTGGTACATAAACAAGCAGGGAGGAACCCACTCTGCAGATTAGCCATGGCTCTATGGAACACAGCCTTGAGCTACCAAGTGCACCTACAGGCTCAATTCCTGCCAGGAAAGCTAAATACACTGGCAGCCGAACTAAGCAGAAATCTCATGGACCCACACGAGTGGAAACTGGAACCAAAGATATTCAACATGTTGAGAAACAAATGGAGGAGCCCAGAGATGGACCTGTTTGCCTCCCCCCAGAACTACCAATTGGACAAATTCTGCACAAGGACTCCCCACAAACAATCTTGGAAAGTGGATGCCCTATCCTTCACCTGGAAAAATCTATCAGTTTATGCATGTTCCCCTCTGCCTCTCCTCTCTAAGGTACTACTAAAGATCAAACAGGACAAATCAAGGATGATACTGATTGCATCAGACTGGCCACACCAACACTGGTACCCCCTTTTGTGCAGCGTGTTACTGCTGGCACCATGGCACCTGCCTCAGACCCCTGCCCTGCTGTCCCAGCATTAGGGCCAGATTCTGCACCCACAGCTTAAAACCCTGAACCTGGCAGCCTGGCTAATTAACTTCTCTCTCTGTTACCATCCCTCAGTAAGCAAGTGTTGGATGTCATTCTGGAGGCAAGGAGGCTTAGTACTAGAAAATCCTATGCTGAAAAATGGAAAAGATTCTGTTCCTGGAACCAAACTCGGAATGGGCACAGCAGCTTCCAATTTACCTCAGATTCTTCAATACTTAACTGAGATGCTTCACAAGGGCCTTTCCTTTTCCTCCATCAAAATTCATGCCTCAGCATTTCAGCTAAATACACCACAGAACCACCTCTCTTCTCTCATCCACTGCTGAAGCAGTTTCTCAGAGGGGCCAGAAACTTAAGACCACCCAGGAGAGCCCCTACTCCAGCCTGGGACCTTATCTTTATATTGGAAAAACTCACTCTACCTCCTTTTGAGCCAGCTGCAAATGCAGAGTTGAAATTCCTTTCTTGGAAAGCAGGCTTCCTTTTAGCCATCACTTCAGCAAGAAGGGTGCCTGAATTACAGGCCCTCATGGCAGTGGAGCCTTTCATTATCTTTCATGCGGACAGGGTGTCCCTCAGGACCAATCCCTCCTTCATGCCTAAGGTGGTATCCACTGTGGCCTTTAATCAGTCCATTCATTTGCCAACCTTCTTTTCTAATTCACACAACAAAGCAGAAGGAATACCGCACTCCTTAGATGTGCACAGACAACTTAGATTTTACTTGGACAGGACTAAACCTCTCAGTAAATCAGAACAGTTGCTGGTTGCATTTGCTGCAGGGGCAGAGGGGAAGGCCATTTCAAAGCAAACCATTTCTAAATGGATAAGCCATTGCATTCATTTCTGCTATAATCACCATGGAAAACCTCTACCCCACAGGAGATAAGACCACATTCAACCAGGGCTGCATCTACCTCTACAGCCTTTCTCAGAGGTGTCCCTACCAGGGACATCCTAGAAGCTGCTACCTGGAGTTCTGTACATACCTTCACCAAGCAGTACCATTTGCCTATTTTCTCTAAATCCAGAGCTGGCTTTGCCACTGCAGTCTTGCAGGGTCTTATAGCTGGCCCTAATGCTGTCTAATTTCCTCCTCCCATCCTTAGCTTTGGTAATCTACTCAAATGTGATGACTGCAACAGTGAAACGCAAAGAACATAGTAAAGTTGTGTACACTTACCATAAATGTAGATGTGCGAGTGTATTCACTGTTGCAGTCCTAGTTTCCCTCCCTCCAGCTCCCTGACTTCTATTGGCTATACCTCTATTCTTGTTTACTATGCTTAAAGCTTTTTGGTGTATTTGCTTTTTTGTTAGAGATGTAACCTTGTATATATAACTGCTTCCCATTATGGGGGCACCTGATATCTGGGGCAAGAAAAACTGATGTAATGGCGTCGGCTGCATGCTTTATACCCCTGACTACTTGACGTCATGGAAGATGAGACGGCAACCGACGCAGGACCCAAGACTTTGATAATCAGGCTAACTGAGGGCTACTGCAAGCAGATAACCCAAATGTGATGACTGCAACAGTGAATACACTCTAACATCTACATTTATGGTAAGTGTGCACAACTGTACTTTTCCTTACTGCTGCTTCATATTCTGAACTGAATGTAGATTTAAATTTTTTACAGAATAAAGTTAACAGGTTGGTATGATCAGAGCCCACACTGATGACCAAAAGATTACTGCAGTCATCACAGATGCAACAAGCTAACAGACTACTAGTAGCCAGTACTTAGTGAATACTTTACCGCCACTGTGCATTTTAAGTTTACAGAACTGCTAAAAATGTCTTCAGAGGGGTCATAGGGCAACTTAACCGGCTGTTCAATAAAATGCAGTTGAAAAACTATTCTCTGTATAACAGCCTTGTAACGCAGAGTGATAAAGCAATTATTGCACTCCAGTTACCTATCTTCAGTTAGTGGTACATTAGCTGGAGGGAGGAGTAAAGGTTCATAGCTTCATAGGTAGGTACTAGGCTATTGGCCCAAGGGCCTAAGTAAGCCTAGCCAATAAGGTTCCCTGGCTTACGCCAACCAAGAAAGTTATTTTCCTGTGCCCTTGTCGAGCAGAGCCACAGAAGTAATCCCCAGGGTGTATTTCCTATTTCCCATCCACTCATCAATATTTTTCTTGAAGAGTGCTAATGAGGAACTTTGCTTGACATAAATGGGTAGCTTGTTCCAGAGTATGAAAAGTCTCTGAGACAGGAATCTATCCCTCCAGCATGTCCTGTTTATTGTGGTGACAAGGTTTAGGTCCCTAGAGCATGTAGCTTGGAGAGATTGGGATTTCTTTAGGTGTAGCATGTCCACTAGCTCTGGGTTTGACATAGCTTTATATGTTGGGCAGAGATCATCTCTGAGTAGATGATATGCTATGGAGTAAAGCTGGAGTTTTTTAAGACCATCAGTGTAGGGCATCTGCTTGAAGCCAGTAATCCTCTTTGTGAGGTACTTCTGTGGCCTTTCCAGCTGCTGCAGATGTCTTGTGAGGTACATTCTAATAGGTCTAATGAGTGTCGAGTAGAGGGCAACAATGACCTCTTTTTTTTTCTTGGATGAAAACCCTTTTTTGATGAGGTGTGCCACATAGAAGGATTTCCTGACTACTGTGGCGATGTGATTATCAAAGGAGAGACAACTGTCCACCTGGGTCCCAAGGTCTTTTATCACACATTCGGCATTAAGTAGACTGCCGGCTATGTGGTAGTTCATGGGTACAGAGTTTTTATCAAAGGGGATGACAATGCACTTTTTGTTATTGAGCTTGAGGCCATGGCTCTGACTCCAGGCATCTGTCTCAGTGAGGCTGTCTGTAGGATGTCCACATCATTTGGGGACTCTACTATGGCTCCTAGTTTGCAGT